>NW_016157272.1:101594-129317 GCF_001687245.7 Rhagoletis zephyria | reverse complement strand
TATAAACGTCAACGAAAGTACTGTATATTGGTAAATATTCAATTCAATTACGCGCATTTTAAAATGACCGCGTTCGTACTGAAAAAGCATCCGTGAAGTGAATAATCAAGAGAAAAACTAAAAAAAAAAAATTAAGTTGCATGTTGCCTGCAGTGGAGTTCGAACCCGACCATCTCCGGATATCAACAACTTGTGGCAAGCATCTTTGCGCACTCAGCTACACCCAGCCATATAAATCTGCTTTCAAATGTTGAATATCCATCAACACCACAGCACGCGATTTGTACGGATAAACATGTGCTATGTATGTATGTGTGTGTTGTCACCGCGCTCTCAGAGCGGCGCTCTGCATGCTTGGGGTGCATATGTACTCTTACATGTACATACTCAGATGTGAACAGTCAAATACGTGCGTAATAAATTTTGTATGAAAATATTATTTTTAAATACGAACATTTTGAAACGATAATCAAATATAAAGTATTCATTTTTACTATGCATTATTTCCCTCAGTGTAATAAACCTGTACATAAACCTGTACACACGGGTAGGAAATGTGTGGACTAGAACACAAAGCAGCAGATCTATGTGTATGGCTTACGACGGCAAACTCAGTAAGTTTCTTTTGAATCATAAGGACACTGTTTATTGGCATCATTTGCTTTTAAGCAGAGTTTAACTTAGCAAAAGATATATCCAGGAAGCGGAGCGAAGGTGGAGATTGTCGAACAAATTCCCGTAGACTTCGATCCATTTCATAGGAGCCCATTTTCTACCGTAACTGAGGCAGCTGCCAGAAGAGTACTCAAAAATTTGTACTATTTAATTTGGCAAACAGATTTTATGTTTTTCAACACTGCTCCTGGTGCTGGTTATCTGGTTAAGGGTTTTCTGGTAACGATATTAATTTTAACCTAACGTAATGTAGCTTGAAAATCATTATAGGTTTGTCAATATGTAGGCTTTCTGACTTTTTCACACCAATAATTTCTGCTTTGATAGAAAACTTCAAGTGAAAACTCAACATCGAGAAGCATGGACAAAGAGTTTCCATTGTCTTAATTCCAGATGTTGGCTACATTGTTCAACATTGTTTAAATAAATTTCCCGAAATTGACAGCCACCATATTGCGCCTGACGAAGGGTAAAGTCGTGGGCTAACAGGGTGGATATTTAATAGTGTGACACTCTTTTGAAAGGCCCACGTTTGTCCATAGCAGGAGTGAGGTGCTTAAATTACCTGCTTTTGTAGCCGCAAGCGTTCATTGAATACCTAACTTTTCTTCTGTGTAGTCACTTCAGAATGCTTTATGATCAGGTTTGAATGGGCAACAGACCAACATGACATTGCACGAAACTGCAGGACTGAAGGTAGAACCCTTTGACTTGGCCCTTCCGATAAGTGATTCAGACTTTGAGATAATATTTCTTGCAACCATTTTCATTTTATCAGCACAGCCTCTTCGAGTAGGGAGCCCTCTAGGCTAGCCGTCAGTAGCGGGTCATTTTTTTGATCACTGCCACTCTTGAGTTTTTTCTTCGATTTTTAGTTACCATAAATACAATTAGAATACTGCCCCGCAATGAAAAGTAAATACACACAGATGTATTCAGATATGTAAATTCGATCTTGAATTATGTATATCCATTAAATAACGTCCAGTTTGTTTCAAACACTGTCTAGTCTTACTTTCGTTACAACCTACATTTGCATGCATATTTGTATGTTCATTTGTTACAACATTTAGTTGCACTTTTTGTAGCACTTCGGTGACCGTCACATTACAACAGCAACACCATCAATCAACGCCTCACCTTGCCCACTGGCAAACAAGTTCTTTGCGACAAAAGAAATTGTGTTCCTGTGTCAATATTGGCACCCACAGTGATCATTTATGTTGTACTATTATTCCGTTTTTTATTTTATTCTATGTATTCATTTTTGCGCACTTAAAGTAATAAACAGTTGAGTGCACAGCAGGCAAGGCACATAAATGGATTTGTTAAAAAATAAAATTGCACAAAAAATGAATTCGATTAACTGGCTTTTAGTAGGTAACCAGGTCTGTAGGTGCCTTTGAACAAACAACACTGCATATGAGTGCAAATATGTATGTATGTATTTGACTTTCAGCTCCTTCGCCCGTGGTGGTTGAGTAGGTGTTTGCGATAGACACGCCCGCACTTGTTCGCAGCTGCAGTTTGGAACTAAAGGCAAAGGCGATCCATATTTTGCCAGTCATTTGTTTGCTGTTTTGTTCGCAAAGTGCCTGCCATGACTTTGAATTGCTTAGCCATTTCATGGTTTACTACATTCGACACTGGCTGGTCTCACAGTCAAGCAGGCGAGTGGAAAAGCTGCGAAGTTGTAGTTAACTATGCCTACACTTTTGCGAGAAAAAAAATCTGCTAATCAATTATTGCACTTACTAAACACGGACAAGGTCAACCGAATGATCTACATTTGGAGATCAGTGAAATATTTTACGAAATACATAGTAGATTCGCACTGAGAAAGCTTTCATTTTGAATAAGTGTTTCTTTGCGTTTTTTACGATCACGAATTATGCAACTCTGGGATTTTACAGACGTATGACCGGTGGTTGTGCACCAGTAAATTGTGGTAGTTGGTTAAGGGGGTGAATTACCAAATTTATACCTTACGATAAGGAGGCATGAATGATAACCATATAAGAAATGATGGCTCATTCCATGCCATCAAAAGTTAGCTTATTTCGACCGCGCTGACTCGGCCATAACACACACATGAACACAATCGAAGCAGCCCTGAAGGCCCTCGCTATGGGTAACGGGATAAGAGGAAGGCCTGCCCTGAGATAAAAAAACAACGTAGAGAAGGGCTTGCTTTCACAACAAAACTATACCTAAAGTGAGCGGTATACCGGAGAAGCGATTGGAGGAGATCGTCTGATTGGCCTCAGTTTCACTAGTCTTTCTCAAAACATTTTTTTCTCACATATCTGGTTTCACATTTTTCGAACCACCATATTATGTACCTATAAAAATAATAAAACTACTCATCGATATTATCTTAAGGAATCTCGTAATTAATATATCACTACCAATTACCTTCTACAAATACATACGAATGTATGTATGTACATACACATTTAGCAATATTTATTACCCTTAATATGTTTTGAAATTATTATACTTTCAATTTCCATCAACATAAATCAAACATTTAAATACACAGCTATTGATATTGTCAGATTTGGTGTAAAGAAAGCCGCTGGTGAAAAAAATCAAATGCATATGTATACTTAAATGTTATAAATACGTCCGGCAACCGCAAGCCAAAGCAAATTTTTCAGAAATATGTGCAAAAACGTAAACAAATCTTTTTATTTTCATTTGTGGTATTTATGTACTTTTTTTATATTTTGCTTTTGGTTTTGGTCATGAAATGATGACGCCAATGCTATGTAATATATTCACACATACATATATCAAGACGTTTGTTAATATCCTAATAAAATTTAGGTAGTAAAATACACAAACTTACACATGCTTGTGAACAGAGAATGAATAAAAATCTCACATAACTTTGTTTCTTTTTTTTTCAAATAGACTATACGTGTGTACATACATACATATGCATGTATTTACCACTAATGATGTCTGTAAAAAAGTACATTAAAAATTTTGAATTTTCGTTGCCAAAAGCGTGGGAACGCCCACACACATTGCCAGTTAGTCTAATGGATCAGCAAATTAGCGAAGTAAGAAAACATTGGCTAATACACATTTTAGCCAGCAGCAAATAGGCAACAATATATTTGGCAGTTTTTTTCATCAGCAATTCGTCATTTATATGATTAATGGCTAGAATAAAAAAATATATAGGGTTCCACAATTTGACTTTTAACGCATTTAAATTTGTCATACAATTCTGTAATATAAGGCCGCACTGATACTGATAAAAGTTTTATTAAAAAAAAATAATAATAATCCTTCGTGAGAATACAGTTTTATATCTATTACCCTAATGTTTTTGATTTTTTAATTTGCTTAAAATCGCGTAGTGTTATCGCAGCCTCATGAGACTGTACTTCTCTGCACATAGAAAAAAAATATTACGCATAATAATAATCAGCGTTTGCCTAAAATATTTCAATATACTAGTACAGCTAGCGCTTTTGCTTATTTTTTTTTTTTGCGAAATAGAAAATTATTATTTTAAAATTCAAATAATTTTGAGCTTATTTCTTCAATTCATATGTGTTTATTTGATTTATTCGACTGAATTGTAGGCATGCCAAGGTCAAAACTAATAGCTCGGCAAGGTTAGTGTGAAGGCTAGCGAAGAAGAGAGATGCGTGTAAGGTGAAAGTTTCTACTCAATGAAATAGGGAAAATTACGATAATAGAACTATAGGTATGTAAATTCCAATACAGAATGTTGGTGATCGAAAAACTTAGCTTTTTTATGTGTTCATTCGACACATACATAAATGTATTGATGTATGTAGCTAATTGTGTCATATTTTCTTTGTTGTGATGCTGCTGAGTTCATGCGCAATTTTTTTTTTTTTTTTGAATTTTATGAAAGAAATTTATATTGTTTTTTAGTTTTAATATTTTTTGACGGTCGAGCGGCAGGTGTTTTTTGTCAAATGAGCTTGAAATTAGAACGCTAATGAAGGTGAACAGCAGCAAAACTTAATTTGTTTTCTGGCACCATGACAATCAAATACATTAGCAAAATTTTTATATGAAAGGGGCGAAGATATCAAATTTTAAAATTAGCTTCATTATTAAAAATGTGTGAAATATTTTTTTTTTATTTAATATTATTAATAAAATAATAATTAAATGACTCAAATTGGGGAAGTTTGTTTGCACTCACCCAAACTGCATAACCATGGTGGCATTATCTAGTGCGTTCCACCGCAAGCGAATACCATACATAGCAGAGCCAATAAACCACCAATGGCGAGAGACCTCAAATATAGCAAAGGGTCACCTTACAACAATATATTTATACATATGTTACCGAACGACCAATAAGGCACCTTTATCAAATTTGTTAACTTTTTAAATGATTCATACTCGTACTAATTTCTTCTAATTTTTTCTTCAAATTGTTTTAGAAACTTATTCTCCAATGCCGCGTATTTACCATTTACAAGTTAATTTTGCAAGAAAAACAAAGAAGAAGCAGCAAATAATAATTTCGCTTGCATCCATTATCTCCCGACACACCTTTGGTGATAAATGTGTCTGCGAATGCAACACAAATCATTATGGTAAATAATTTTCAGCATTAAATTAGCAAAATTTGACATTTATGTATATGCAAATTAATGAGGGAAATTTGCGCAATTATGACATACAACTTGGCTAGGCAAAGATATGTAGCTATGAAAACAAGTATGTACATACATACATATATCTAAAAATAAAAGCTAAGCAGATGTGCAACAAACATAAAACACATACACACAAAAATGCACCGTAAGACACCGAAATTAAAAAAATATTGACAAGTAGCTGCGCGCAAGTTTTTAGGGAATATTATTGTATCCTTCTGTGACAACACTTTGTCTTTTTTCGGAAATTTCAATGAAAATTTTTAGTATATCTATACCATAATAAAACTGTAGAAAGGTTTTTTCTGTAAATCAAAAACTGCTTTAAAAGAATGATGCCGTTGACACAGGCAATGTAACGGAATATATTTTGATAATTTTTAGAATTTTTTTCTGTCTGTTTGAACTCACTAATCTCCGAAACTACTGAATGGATTTGCACAGGGCTTTAACTGGTCGCTAGAAAATGGGCTCTACCAGGTGCGCGTGGCACCACAACTCACAAATACTCAGAGTATAAATCAGTGAGCGGCTAGCTAACTATTTTTCCATGTAAGTTCCAGAAGAAACCACCTCAGCTGCGGTTGAAATAAAGAAATGTTTGGTGCAAGGGCAATAATGAAAATAAATAGTTATTCTTATTTAGCTGAATAAAACGCAAGCATATTGCGTATTCCCATCTGATGCTAGTAAACGATTTCACTTTCCCCGTATGCTTATCTACTACTCAGAAATTAGTAAAAATCTTCCGGCAACCAACATCGATGGGGCGGGGTTGAAACCCGCCAAACTGCTTTGCACCGGGCCCTCTATAAGAAAATAATAATAAAAACGAAAATAAACAAACACGAATTTAAATGGCGTTTTGCAAATTTTTCATCCATATTTATATACGTAAGGTTTCAAAAATGTCAAATGTAAATAGAAAATTAAGGTATCACATGAAATGTTTATATTTACCTTAGCGTTAAAAAAAAAACTAAACAAAATTTAAAAATTGTTAAACTGAATGAAAATATGAAATAAAATGTGTGTCTCCGTTGTCAAAAAAATACAATATGATATGTAGCAATAAAAATAGCCAAAATAAAAAAGACACACATTTAATAGCAGTCAAATAAATGAAATATTTTAGGTTTTATGTTTACAAATACATAGATGTGTATAAAATTTCTGCAGCAAGCAAAAAGTTATGAATTCTAACAAAAAACTAAGCGAAAATACGATGCGCAGTATTTGTAATAAAGTAAACAAGTGGCTGAAGTATCAAATTGCAAATGTTTGTTTAAAGATAAATGCATTTAGCAACAGTAGGGAAATATAAAAATACTCGTCATAAAAATTTCATAAGGTTATAAAAAAAATAATATAAATTCGCGTAACCGAAATGGGTTTCGTGCTGAAAAGATATATGTACATAAGGGCGGATCAAATTGTTCTTAAAGTATATAACCGACCTTGTTTCGGAGACTGAAGTATTCTACTGGCAATTTTGAAAAAAAAGTCCATGGAAGTACTATATGCAGCTCTAATAGTCGGTTTGGATGTGTTTGTGAAAATAAATATGTATGTGTTAGTTACACCGACATGACTCTGGCATGATTCTGAATGACTTAACTGTGTGTAGTCGAAAGGCGCGTCAACACGTACGCAAATGACCCGCGAGTCAGACGCACCGTGTATGCCGCCTATAAAATATATTTCGAATACCCTCATTTTAAATTTTAGTTATTAACTCCTAACTACTTAATTTCTTTTTTACATGCGGTAAGATTCTTTTAAGAAAATTTAATGTGGATTTTGCATACGAGCAATTAGACGAATTTTTCAAAGCAAAGAGTTTATCACTGTCCGAACTAGTTTTGTGTTCTGGTGAAGTAACGTCCCTGCAGAAAAAAATTATCAATTGATTAAAATGACCAACTTATAGCTAGCTTTTTTGCGGGATTGCAAAGTCATGCAGGAGTCATGCAGACGTTATCGGGAGTTTGTTTTCTTTACAAGTTTCCATTTAAATATTCCACTACAAAAAATACGTTCAATACATTATTTTTCTGCACTTCGCAGACGCTTTTTCGTATTCAGGACAAATAACATAAATATCGAAATTTTACATTATTTTGATGTTATGTCTAATGGAATTCAAATGTGGGACCACCTACAAAAGAACATGTAAACAAATAAGCAAATATGTAATGTTAAACAAAATAAGTAAATAAATAAAAATATAAAAAATTTACAAAAACTTTTTTTTTTAAGTTTATATCCAAAAGTAGTTAGCTACAAGTTGGTTGACATCTAATGCAGAGAAAATCTGTTCTCACTATTTTGCGGCCATCGCCCTTCAAAAGTAGTTAGTTACGGTCAAAGGCTTCTCAAATATTGCCAAAAGCGTGATTTTTTTACACTTTGCGCACGTTTTTCTCAAGCCGGAGCTATATGTACACTTGTGGTCAGCTGATTAAGTTCAGCGACATTTTGACCAGTTTTGGTTATTTTTCTTTTGTTTATTTTATGCTTATATTTTTTTTTATAAAAGTCTAGCACATAACATAATCAGCACCACATAAATCCACATTTAAAACCTCTTAAAAAAAAATTCAACAAACGTTAACAATTATACCCAACAATTTTTTACTTTATATTTAAAATTTTTAGAATTTAAGGTACGCAGTTTTATAGCCCATTAAATTTAAGTAGGTAAAGTGCAAGTTTTAAAACGCTAAAAAATCGCGTTGATTTTTAATAATTTTTTGGGGGTAAAAGCTCAACACCGTCAGCCAAAAAAATTATTAAAAAGCAACGCGATTTTCTAGTGTCTAAACTTACCATGCCTAATCTAACCGAATCTGAACTTTACGTAGAACGTCTGGAACCAATGGTCATACATACATACACATACCATACATATGCATGCGAACTCTTTACGAACTATTATACATTTTCTCATTTCGTATGAACGTCTGCATGCAGAAAAAAGTCTTTTGGTGGGAAACAGAAAATGGCATTTAATTGTAATTGCAAACTAATGCCAAAATATAAACAAACAGAGTAACCTTGAACTGCTTGGCAATAACTACGGCAATCGCAATCGAGCCATGCACACCGCACAGCATGAATAATATATGAGGCGCAGTTCTTTGTATTACTGAGTGCGCGCGCGCGCTGACTGGTCAATAAATAATTCAAGCTTGACTAAAACGTATAATAAACCATAAATTAAAATTTTCTAAAAGTTAAAAAAGAAGGTAGTAGCTAACGAAAGTTTTATAATGTCAAACGCGTATAAACTTATGTTAATTGGTGACAGAAGTGGGTTTTCCGGCAAAAGCAAACGAAAAACAGATGGAAGAATGCGAATATTTTGAAAGGGTAAAGTTGCAAAGCCAGTCGTATAGTATAGTTGCTGTGAGTCATGTGTGCGTATCGAAGCGTGCAAAAAAAAAAAATAAATAACAATAAAATTCGTAACCGGTAAGACAGACAATGAATCAATGTGCATACATGCATACATACATACATACATTCATATATGTGGATGGTAAGTATCAGCACATAGCACCCAATAAAATGGCCAATAAGCGGTAGTTAGCCACGCTTCATTCACATTTTATTTCAGCCAAATTACATGTACATATGTATGTATGTATGTTTGTGTGTGTATTTTCCTTTCATTTTTGTTTACAAGCCAACAATTGTCGCGAATGTAGCATAAATTAAAATTTTATTAACTCATTTATTTTCGACTTTACTACTGTCAATATTGATTAGATGCAAAGCATACAAAAAAAAAACAAAAAAACAAAAAGGCACACTCATAAAGTAGATTTAGAAAAAAAATCACATAAATAACATTTCGGCAGCGCATATATGTATGTATTTCCATGGCTTTGTTATGGCTGCACAAGGAGTCAAAAGTAACCGGTTGCCGGGTGGCTGACTGACTGTTCATGTAGACAAAGTAAAAGGCAGACAAAAAATAATAAGTCATACAAACAATAGACATACACACATTTTCGAGAAAAAAGCGATAATCAAATAAATAATGAGGCGTAAAAATCAATTTTGCACCATTAAACTAACGGCACTCGTTCTGATATTTATGCATGCCAAACATTTGCAATTTGTTTGCCATTTATTAATTTTTGCCACTTTTCAATACTAGTTTATCGCTTTGCCAGCTATTTTTAGACTTCATTGAGTCATAAAGCGGTATTGACTGCCATACATACAGCTGTCTGCTGGTGTTGCGCATGCGCGCGACACTCACAGCCAGTCAGTTAGTCGCGCTTATTCACTTGGCCATTTTTTGTCGCTTTTTCGTTAGAGCGAAGCAGCACCATTTTTTGTACGCCAAAATAAAACACGGCTGTCAACAAATCGTAAAGCTCCAAATTTTTATGCAAATTTTAGTTGCATTAAAGCTTTTGATACTTTTTATTTAATAATAATAGCTGCAGTTTCACGCGTTGTTGAGTGCTGTTAACAGTTTGTAGTGTGTATGTAGTTTGTTATCTGCTGCTATTAGTGTCTGTTGTCGTATGGCTTTTGTGGGATTTTCGATAGCTGCGCTGTTTTTTGTGGTTGTTGTTTTTATTTTTTATTTTTTTACTTTTTGGATCTCCTTTTTGTACCATATTTTCAGACTTTTGTTTTACATCTTTCAATACTTTTTGTATGTCATGTTTTATGAAATTTTCTTGTCCCATTTTCCTTACACTTTTGTCTCATTTTGGAAATGCTTAACTAATTGCATTTTAATTGAACAAATGTGTTTCGCTTTTAATTAGTAGTGATACTGCGTTTTGTTTTCACCTTATGTACTCACATTCGGTATTTCCATTGTTAACTTATATGTGTGAATGCACATATGTACACAGAAAACATTCGCGACATTGAAGTGAATATGCCGAGCAGTGGTAAACTGTATTGAACATACATTACGTACTACAAACCTTAAGTATGCAGGCTGAATTTACAGTTCTTGGATATACTGATTGGCAAAACCAAAGAACAAAATCTACTACACGGTACTTACGTAGCTAGTGAAAGTTCACGAAAAAAATTTATTTTTGTATTAGGTACACGAAAACTGATGACCATGATATAAAAAGACAACGCTTGAATGGAACGCATATATTACATTTACTTACATGTTTTCATCGTTAAAGAAAAATATTGAATTTGTTATGAAGGAAAATTGAGATTTTCGGAAATTCGGGTAGTTCACCAGGACTATGGGTTGAAAATAAACACGCTGGTGTCTACCCACAGGTGAAGAACAATGAGTGTAGTGATGCTCCTTTCCGAGCATTTAAAGAACCGGTTATGTTGAGTCCGGTTCCAAGGAGAATCGGAAATTCGGGCCGGTTGCGATTCCCAAAATCGTCGCAATGGAAATGAGCCCAATCGAAATAGCTAAAGTCAAGTTCTCGCGGTTGTCTATAAGACTCACTAAGCTGAGTGGCGAGTCTTCGTCTGGATAGAGCAGGGCACTGGCCCAACAGGGTCGGTCTACTCATTATGAACAAGGGATTCTTAAAAACATGTTTTTTGCTTTCATTTAGAACATAAAAAAATTATACGTCTATAGCCACGCAGTCTAGCTAGTAAAGTATCTTTGAAAAGTGAAATATTAAACAATGGCTGTGTTTGTACTTAAATTCAAGAGCTGAATTTCGCTGAAGTATTTGCATTGTCTCTGCTACTAGAATGTTGGATTTTCCAGGAATTTTTTTTTTTTTTTTGATTGTGGAACATATAAAGTCAATATTTGACACAACTGTTATAGAGATTGATATGTCCCGCCGTGTCTAAAAGTTATAGCTGGTTGAGAATTAGAGTTAAGCAAGCAAGTTTGTTACCTTCAAATAGTTTTAAAAGCCAACAAAATGTGGTGAAATGTTTACTATATGCTTGCTTTTGTATCTCATTTGCCAACAGACATACATATATCTTTCAGGGTCATAGTAGCTTGGAATTTAAAAAAAAAAAACACAAGCATGTGCGTTAATATGTATCCATATGCAAACAAACTTGCGCAGAAAAATAGAACATACTATTGGAATAATACCTACTTGAAATGTATACTACTACATACATTGCAAACTTGACTGAAGCTGACATCGGAGAAATAGAGAGAGAGAAAAACAAAAAAAAAAAAACAATTAAAATTTTTAAACCAATTTACTTTATGAAATGTAAACGAAATCATGGAAGTAGTAGAAATACTTAAAAAACCAACTCACCTCTTAAGTTTACGTAGAGTATGGTCAGTCGGTGCCGCAGCGCGTGGATTGAAGTGCCTACCAGTTCTTGTAGCGTTAAATCCGGTAAAATGCCTTATTGGTCATGAACCAGATAGAAGGCTTTAGTCTATAGTGCTTATGGTATGTACATCTTTTTTCATGCCAACGAAAGATCATAAGCGCCATAGACTATAATAATGAAGAAGTCAGAATTCCTAGGAACCAACGGAATCGCGTGCAAGCCGCATTAGAGTGCAATAAGTAATATAACGCAGGTCCGCCCATATGAATCTACAGAGAAACGTTAAGCTCGTTGCCTACCTTGACTTGTTGTAGCAATCCTAGCTTATTTTTGTACAATTCAGTTGCTGGGAAATTTGAGATAATCGACACCGCTCACCGAATATCCTCTTGCACCTGCACTAAATCCTACTTCAATACCACACTGATCGGTGAGGTGGCATGATGAGGAAAAATTCCCGAAGCGGTACGTTGCTCATGGCGGGTGTGACCTGCTGATGCGCTCTGTAGGTTCTACATGTAATCTGACCCTCTGACCACCTGCAGTAGGCTCTCTATAAGTCAGTAGGTATAGCGGAGGTTGCCGCTCCTGTTAGCGTTTTTTTATGAGTACCGAACTTCCATCATAACTGGTTCAGGAGTAATGGATAAAGCGACGTAGCTCCAGAGGTCGAAAAGTATCCGAAGCGCTGCGTTTATGACTAGTCTTGTGTCTAATCCAGACTTATCCTAGGTAAAAGCGGCTCTAAAATATAAATGGATGTGTTTTGAATTTGACTAGAAGGGGTCGCCGCTCAAATCAACCGTAAGAACATCGATAGTCCCTATACTATACGCTAAAAAAGAGTCAGGAAGTTAGTATTGCATATCTATTTGGGTACCCGCTGACTATGGCGAGTGACCCCTTGAACTTTTTTCTATATATCAGCGTCTGAGAAAAATGTTTTGTTAATGGGATCTAGCATATAAAGATTTCCTCATGTTAAATAAGGATATCGAGATTTTAAAAATATATATTATTTGGGAAGAGGGTAAAGGCGCAGTTATCTGTGATCTGAAGATTTTATTTCACTGAATCTAACAAATTCAAATCATGTTTCTTCGCGGCAAAAAACGTGAGTAATAAATTAAAAAAAACTCAAAAGCGATTGCTTTTTTCGTAAATTTTGGGTGCTAATTTATTTGTATATTTATGGTAAACCCACATATTGCAAATGGGGAACAGAAACTTAAAAGCTTCCGCATACATAAGAAAAATAATTTTAATTTTTTTTTTTCTCAAAATACCACCATCACCACCATTTTTCTATGGCATATTTTTTCCCCCTTTCAAGTCAGTGCAATGACCGCAATATTTTCTGCAGGCATTCAACCACAACCGCTGAGTGGCGGCAATCGTTGACAAAACAGAAGAAACATTAATGGCAAAATATATCAGGAGTATTTAATAAAAAAAGAAGTATGTGCCTCAATACCGCACACCGGCCTTAATTAGGTAAATAGCTGAGCAAATTTGTTGCTGGCAAAAAATATATATTTAAGCAAATAAAAATTGGGAATGAAAGTGTTGACAATTCTGTGGAATTGCTACATACTAGGTACATATGTGTGTATTTAAGTAAAACAATTAGCGCTGAGGGCAATGTACTGGCGGTTGTGAATTTCAGAGAAAAGATCAGTGTGAAAGGGTTTAACTGATGAGCTAGAACAAACTTTTGGAGCATAACTTAGAAAAAAGTATTTAGATTTAATGGAGAGAATTTTTGAAATACAAAAGAACTTTAGAAAAAAAGTTTTGATTTTTTTTGTAAAAAAATGTTTAATTATTGAAAAAAGTTAACGCAGGAATTTTTTTAAATAATTACTTAAAATTATTTAAATAAAATTTTTTAAAGAAAGGAAACAAACAGTAAATATTTTTAAAATATAGGTATTAGAAAATGTATTGTAACACCGTGCGACAACAACAAAAAACTTAAAAACGCACTAGAGACCAATATGCTTACAAAACTAAGCGCCAAGTTTAGTTTTTAGTTTTTCTCTTTGACGTCAAGAATCTTAAAAAAAAGCAATGAAAAAACCAGTGGTCAGCGGAAATTTCTTTGGAATTGAAAAACATATATAAAGTTTTTTAATGCGCAAGGACGTAAAGGTATTGAAGTAAAAATATATTTTTTCAAAAATAAGTATTGGAGATTTTCAAAGAAATTTAAAAAGCCTTTTGTTATTCCACCCCCAAAAAAAAATTTTTTTTTCAAACATTGCTATTGCAAATTTTAAAAAATTACTAGATATGGGAAATTTTAAAAATTTACTATTGGAAATTTTGAAAAAAATGCGAGCAAAAAATTATTATTTTTCAATTGCACAAAATTTTTTTTCATTTCGTCACCGCACTTTTATTCTACATGGCAATAAATTTTTCAAATGATTTTTTTTTTGAATTCCGACCTCAAAAAGAAAACTACTTAAAAACGCAGTTTTACTATACTTCGCCCATAATTTTGCGAATATATAGATTTTTAGTATGTGAAAAATTTACTGTTGCACGGTATAATACGCCAAAAATAATATCTTATTCCATTCGATTAATGAACGCAAATTTATAGCTTATGTACATATTTTGATTTACAAATTTCCTTAAAATCGTTGTTTAAAATCATGGAAATTCCTCAAATGCCATACATCAGGTAATTAAGATTCATTTACGATTAATTTAAACAAATTAAACACATGTAAGAAATTGGAAAACATAAATTTTTATGCACATCCATAAAACATATACGCACACACACATACATATGTAGATACATTTTTGCAAACACATACGCACTAATTTAAATAAACGACTGGCAACGCATAATTTATGAACTTCTGCAATAATTTAAATTTATTGCAGGCGCACAACTCAACCGTGCGCATTTTACAAGCGAACAAACATGCATGTTTTTTAGGTATGCATGTATGTATGTATGCACAAACGTACGCACACAACAAACTTGCATGCCTTCGTACATTCTTCAAAAAAAAACAAAAAAAAAACAAGAAATGTACGTCAATGCTCGCCATTTCACCGCTTGTTTACTTGCCAATTTTGGCACTCATAAAATAAACATTAGAATCAATAAAAACTTCAAACGCACACAACGCGCAGACCGGAGGAAAATACAAGCATTCCAAAGGAAAATCATTAAAAAAAAATATACATATGCATGCATGTACATAAAAAAGTGGTTCATTAATGTAAATAAAATGCGTAGATATGGTAAATTATGAGAAATGAAAAATCGCTCATACGTCATGGTGTGCCGCTACAGAGCAGAGCAGTTATACACACATCAATACAAGTGTATTGCTTACAACACTTGTCTATTTTAATAAAAGTTACAAGCCTAACACATGGCTCTTTAATAAATGCACGCGAATGCACACATATATACATAACAACCGCAGACAAAAGCTAAATAAAGATATGACATCCTCAAAATCATTTCCAGCTGAGAAGATCCGATTACTTATTATGACTTGGAAAGTTTGAAAGAGTTTATCGCTCAGGCAAAGCATCGGTGTTTCGCCCAACCAGATACTTGTTCTTACCATAGACTATATCTCAGGAAGTAGAATTCCTCACTGGAACGTGTCTTAATATCAAATTTTATGAGATCATAAGCTCCGAACAGGATTTTTCCATGCAGAAGTAAAAACTTCATGAAGATAGTTCGTCTTATGAGCTATCGGAGATAATTGACCTCCCATTAGGTGTCAACTACAGATTCTTGTTGGGCTTCAGCCTCAGGTTTGTTCTTTTTCGAACTTTTATTTAGTAAAACCTACCTGCCGGTCGTAATAAAATGCGAAATATTTTTAGTATAAAATCCAAAAACTTCTGGACTGTCGTGAATTCGATTCGGGCTGTTAACTTTTCTAAAGATATGTTTATATGAATCCTCAATAATTTGAATATCCTTCAAAATTTAATAAATCAATTCAATGGGATATTTACCTGTGGCCGTATTCGGAGTCCAGCGTATAGAATACAAACAATGCGCTGACTTGAGCAAGTCCTCCATGTGGGTGGTAACGATTCGACCTAGTGCTCATTGGTAACCAACGAAGGTATGGGTACGGTGACCATCCGTTCTTTATTTAAAAGGACAATCCTTTATTTTAACACCCTGTCCTTAATAATTTTTTTCAAAATAAAGGACGCCTTTTGTCCTTTATTTCTTAAACTGTCCTTTAAATCAGCTTTGCATTTTTCAGAGGTAAATTTGAAACACAGAATATGAAAAAGAAAAATATCCCTTATAAAAAATAATGGAAATCTTCGCCAATTTGTTTCGCACCCCACTTAGGGGTTTCGATTTAATCGGTAATCTTTGTACAATTTATAAAGCATATCGAAAGTTTATTAATATTCAACTAACCCAAAAATATTAAACTTCTTATCTATTTTTACCTCAAGACGCCAGAAAATCGCATCGATTAAGGATATCTTTTTTTCTACAAAACCTCAGTCAACACCCAGACCCAAGCGCTGTGTGCATTTAACTAAGTTTTTATATTTTACACCTCCGCCAGCGAAATTATTTCGCTCGAATGTCTGCGTGCTTGTCTCATTTAAGTTGACTTAACAAGTCTTTGAAATGTCGTTAACCATTTTGCGCCGATGTGTTAATTACGAGTATTTCTGCACTAAAAAGCATTAGATCTGAACTAGCTGCTGATTTTTATTTTTTTTTTAACACCATCTCCCATTTAGTGGACGCGTTGTGGTGCCAAAAGGAGCTGACTGTGTAGCTACAGCCAACGAGAGGCCGGCTTATCTTTTATTGTTGACAGACTGCAGCAACTACAAAGCAAAAAGCATTTTAGCTTGGATTTATATGTTTGCTTGTATGTAAGCTGATAATAAAAACAGTCTCATGCCTAACATGTCTGTCATGATTTTTTATCGCTTTCATAGCGCAATTTTCATCTCAAGCCGCCGCGGCCAAGTGCAAATTTCGAGTTTGTTGTTCGCTATCACAGCACAAACGTTATCGTAATTTTAATGGTAAGGGAAGTAGCTATGCAAAAGAAAACGTATAAAATAAAATGGCAAAAAGTAGGGCTGAAAATATTTGCTCAAAGCAATGAAAGCCAACAATCGCATTTGTTGTAGTAAATAAGAAACGCAATGCTTCAAGACGCGATTGTTGCTGCGGCAGACAAAGCTGACAAAGTCAAAGAAGGCAACCGGCAACCTTCAAACGCCAGCTGGCAGCCACCAGCCGGCAGCCTCCAGCGTTTTGAGGTAGACTTTTTAAACTCCACCGCTGCTGCTTCAACTTGGCTCACATGTAAAATGGTTACAATGTTTATTTGTTTGCATAGAGAGAGCAAAGTGTAAATATGAAGGAGTTGAAGTGAGTATGGGTATGTCGGTGAAGGCATACCAAGCTTAATATGACTGTAAGAAAGCAAACCTACACATACATACATACATATGTAGTTACATATATGCCGAGCCAAGTCTCTGTGCTTGACTTGATTTATTTGTTTGCGTGCTTGCTTTGGGGTTAAGCGTTTATTCAGCGCTTTTCTTTTATTTTATAATTGTTTTTTTTTTTTTGCTGAAAATTTCTTGCTTTTCTTTTCCTTACACTCATCCCATATTTTTGTGTGGTAAGCAAAGCATTTAAAAAGTAATTTTCTGTGTACTTGAACGTGTGTAAATATGGAACGTGATGAGCTCAAAGCAAATATTGAATAAAGACTGTTCGCAACGCGCGCACAAACACACACGCAGACAGCTTCAAAAGTATGGCTTAATAAGCGACCCAGCTGGAAAAGTCTCTTACGTGGAGGTGGAAAATCCAGAAAATCTGAAAAAATAAAATAAATAACTTTTAAGCAAAAACCCAAAACCGACTAAATTCTCATATACAAATTTTAGATTGGCGGTAATTTCTTCATGATCCAATGATCGAATTTGAGGCACTACCTTTACTTCAAAAAATTGTTATAGAAATCGTTAGCGTGCTCCATAGTTATGCGGTAAGATACATAAAAAAAATATTCCGACGAATTGATGACCTGATTTTTTGAAGTCGGTTAAAATTAGGAGGAATAAACATTAGTATCCATCCTAATTTTAACCGATTTCAAAAAAGGAGGTTATCAATTCGTCGGAACATTTTTTTATGTTTGTTATCATAAAATTTAGCTCTTCAATAAACTAGGTGCCTTCAAACAATCAAGCTAAAAGCTTTCAAAAATAAATCGAGTTAAAATAATGTTTCTAGTATAAATTAAAAAATTTCGATTTGTGGTCACGAATTAAAACCTTTTAATTTTTACAAAATTTATTGTGTGATTTAAAACAACGCATCCTGGGAACTTCGTTTGCATTAGCGTCATTGCTTCATGGGCTGTGTGGCAAGTGGCTCCGTCATGTTGAAACCACATATTTTCCACGTCTATGTCATACATTTCAGGCCATAAGAAGTTAAAGTTAACGTTTACCGTTTACCGCAACAGTGTTACCGGCATCATTTTCGAAGAAATACCAAAACTCCATCATACCAAATACCACAACAAACATTGGCTCCTTTCGAGTGCATAATTTATTTTTGTTTTGGTCGACATGTGGATTAGAGACCGCTTGAAATGCTGACCGACAGCAAAAACTTGAAAAATTTTAGGCATTTTCCGTTAAATTCAATTCTACTAATCCAGATTTCGAAAGGACCTAATAGCGTTCGAAGTCAATCATGGTACAAGCTGGCCATATAGAAATTCCTTAGTTAAAATTTGTCGAACTCAATAATTTTTCTCATAACATCAGATATTTCCTGTAGGCATGCATACAGCTCTTACAACTACACTTTATTTGCATACAGGCAACTATACGAATACATATGTACATATGCAATATTGCCTTATGCAAATAATTACCCGCGAAATTCCAACAGCTTTAATGAGATGAAAAAGAAACTGGGCTAACAAAACAGAACGGAAATCCAAAACAACCAAAACAAGTTAAATAATTAACAGGAAAGTTACAAATTAAATACAAGAATTTCACAAGATAAGCGCTTAAGCAGATAAAGGAAAAATTTCAAAGAATTTCATTGGTAAGTAAACTTTAGGTGGGAAGAATTGAGTTCTTAAGTTCTCTATATATTTTTCGATTTAATTTGATTTTGGACTACAAATTTTGCATACTTCAACTAAGCTGCTCTTCAGCACGTATGATGATGATGCCTTGGCTTAAGAAGATAATATTGCAAGTTCGCGCATATGTGTCCGCGTAAAAGTGAGAGCCTTTGTCCATAACCTCGAAGATCAATTCTTCCACAAAAGGGACTGGCAATCTGCCACGATTCTGAACGATAAGGTGAGTCCGATATTCATATGAGTTGCCAAAAGGGGCATGAGAACAGAACAAGCTTCCATCGGGTCAACTCTAATAGAGAAAAATTTACAAATTTTCCCATTTCCCGTGGCATAATGGGGTTTAGAAAACTGGGAAGTAAATCTGCATGCGAGGAAACAAACTAAACCTGTTTTTACCGTGTCTCCTTCAAGGGTCCTTTGAATATAACTGTAACCCACATGTTGAGTATTAGCTGAGGAGCGCGGAGCTTTGCTGAGCCCTTCTCAGAACAAGTGGTTATTCACGGGAATTCATGCGTTACTAATATTTATCGGTCACATTACGGCTAGGTTCGGAGATCCATATAACAATAACAAAATCGATAATAATGGTAGCAAATTCGATAAAAATATCGATAACCGAATAGATAAATAATCGATAACAAAATCAATAAGAAAATAAATAATCAATAAGAAAATCGATAAAAATATTGATAATAAAATCGATAAATAATCGATAACAAAATCTAGAACATTATCGATAACAAAATCGATATAAAATATTGATAACAATATCGATAAGAAAACCAATAACAAAAACGTTAAAAATATTGATTACAAAATCGATAAAACTATTGATTATTTTATCGATAGTTCCCGAGAATCCTAAAAATCTCTAAAATCCCAAAATAGTTCCCAGATTGAGTCTCCGTATCTCTATCTATATCTTTTATCTCTGTTAATCTTCCTTCCTCTATCTTCATCTTTACTTTTATGGTTCTCCTCATTCTCATCATTTATCATTTTATCATTTTCATCATCCACATATTCCCCTTCCCATTTTCTTATATATAATTAAAGTTTTAAATTTACCTTTGCCTTCATTTTGCCTTAATCTTTACGCATCTTTGATTTTGTTTTTATTTTTACTTTGCCTCTATCCTTTTCTTTATCTATGTACGTACTCAACTTTAATTTCATTCTTGTATTGGTCTTTTTCTAAGTTTTGTTCTTTAACCTTTTCTTAGCATGTTTTTGTTAAATTAATACACTGTGCATACACTCAAGAAGCACTTGTTTCAGCGCCAACCATTTCCGTGCGCCATTTCCGTTGAATGTGCCAATATACTCCCAACCAACCAACCGCCGCTTTTGAAGTTTCACTTCAAAAAGCATATGTGCGGCAATATAAGCAAAAGTGTTGAAAAATTGCAAACAATGGAATAATTGAAAAATTAGTACGATCTTTTTGTTCAAATTTTTTGCTTTAATTCTAATCTTACAGCAATTCTATTTAATAATTCACTTATACTTTTCTAGACCGAATCACTTAAACATTATCCATTTGCTTCACCGGCGTGCATCAGGCAGTGTTTAATAACAAAAAAGAAGGAAAAGACCAATAGCAAATCCAAATAAATTCACTTCAGATATCGGAGCCAAAATGCAGCGCTTTTACAGACGCCAATCATTTGCCTATTGAATTATTGAAAAGCAAATCCATTAACGCCAAACATTAGACATTGGTCGCTCGGTGTTTTTTTTTTTTTTTGATTTTCATTTTCTAAAGTCTACATAAAATCTAGACCAATGCAATCGTTGGTCACCACACTAACTGACACCGGCTAAAGTCAATGGTCAATTATAATATGTAGACACATGCGGCTGGAGTATTAGTGTTCATATGTTTGTATGTATGTACATATGTAAGTCCACTAAACGCTTGCATTCATTCAACTGCCATTTAGCCACTTAACCAAATTACCGTTATATGCTATTTACCCCGCTCGCCACAACAACGCCCAACCCACTGCTTCAGTATGGGCTCTGATGTACTTGCGCGCTTCCAATGGATGTATGTATGTATGTATGTACGTACTTGTATACAGATATTTAGCTATTAGTAGCTTACTGGTAATGAAGATTGCATTCGCTGGCAATGGACATTGGTAAAAGAACAGAATTTGTATGAGCATTGAAAATGAAATAGAACTATGTATGTATGTAAGTGCATGTAGTGTACACAGACTCATAGCTAGTAGATGGTGGATTCTATCCACTTTTTTGATGCAAATTTTTTTTAACGATTTTCAATGCACCATCATTCTGCTGGTGGGATGTATGTATGTACATATGCATGTTTGTATGTTTGACTGGTTGAGTACATATTGAACAACACTTTGGTGCTGGCGGTGTTTGCTCTTCAATTAACTGGAATTTGCTTTTAGAATTGTTTTCTAATTTTTATTCATTTCAAATTTTTCATGTTTAGTTTTTGTTCTTCTCTGAAAGTAATGTCTTTGGAAAAGTGCTAAAAGCATTTAAGGGTAAACGTTATTCAAGCATTCTACTATAGACAATTGGTTAGTTGTTTAATGTTGATATGGAATTGATGTGTTCTGCTGCTTGGTATTGTAGATAATTTGTTTTGCATGAAAGAAATAGACTTGGCAGCGCTGTGTAAACGTTTGTCGCTCTCTTACATTGTACTTATATGTAAGAAAGTGTCTTAAACCGTATTCAAATATTAAAGATGGTTAAACGCCTGAAAATAAAACCGTGACATACATTTATTAAATTAATTTATAAACTGGACATAATTGTTTAGAAACTTAAAACTCTAGATATATTTTTAATAAGTCAAAAGCTGAGTATAAGTTTTTGTCCTCTTAATCTGAACATAAACGGTTGGTCAATTAAAAAATGGAAAGGCATTTTGATTTTTCCAAAAGTGGGCATATATTTTTGGTCAGTTTTAAACTGGACATACAATTTTTCGTAAGTTTAAAAGTTATAGGTATTTTAATTTTAAACATGAATATACCTATGTTATGTATTTATGGAAATTCAAAAACTGGACACATATTTTTGTTCAACTGAAAACAAACTATCAATTTTTGAGAATATTTGAACACGATATATATTTTAGGACTGCATATACAATTTTTGGCTAGCTTAAAAGTGGGCACGTACTCTTGATGAGTAAAAACATTAAATCTTTGGTTATTTAAAATATGGTAAATTTTTGAAGATTTTTGGACAGCTTAAAAATTAACAAAAATGTATGGCAATCTAAAAACTGAACATAAATTTATTCAATTGGAAACTGGACATCGATTTTAAGAAACCAATCAGAAAATTTGAGTTAGTTTAGGAGCAGATACATATTTTTAGTCAGCTAAATACTGGACATAAATTTATGGTAATGTAAAAACTGGACATATGTTTTTGTTCAGTTGAAAACATGTATTTTTAAACATTTTAGATAACTGCATTTATTTTAGGTTAGTTAAAAACTGGATATAAATTTATGTCCATAAATCAACAAAAATGTGTGTGTGTACCGTTTATACATTCAAATGTTAATTTGGTTCCAAAACTTATTGTCGATTTGGGCCCACGAACATCGCCAATTATCATTCCTAATTTCTATAAGATCATGCATCATTTCGACCTGGGACTGTTGAGTTGAAGTATCTGTTCAATTGAATCTTCATAAATACGAGCTGTTCTGGCAAGCGGTAGCGTTGCACTTTATTCGTTTGATTATAACCTTGCAATTGTGAAGCGCCTCGCTAACGCCAAGGAATCTCAATTTTTACTTAGAATTATTCTCATGAACAATCTTTTTGTAGCTGCCGCATGTGGAACTTCGATTCAACCAATTGATGCTTCAGTTCCTTGGATATTTTCTGACTACCAAAACGTAATGAATTTAGTTTTTCAACATACAAATACCTTCGTGGACAATTTGATGCTGGTACAACGGTGAAGTGGATAATCGTTTTCCAATGTGAAACAGAAGTTGCACCAATGAGTCTTATGAATACAATATCTTATGACTGTTGAATGTATTGATGTGCCTTTTTCTACCTTGGCATAAAAGTCGTAAAATATATAGTCTAGGCGCTTTAGTATTTTTTGCTGAAGATTTGGCAACACTTTTTTTTCTTGATGTAGATGAAACTGGAAGATATCGTAGCGAATTTCTTCGCCGCCTTAGGGCTGGCTTTTATATACATACATATAAAACAACATTTTGCCAATGAAGAATATTCGTCAAAAAAATTTGCAATATTTGACAGTTTAGAGACCAAAGTATTTGAAAAAAAAATTAAATCAGCTGCTCCAATGCTACTACCTGTTTAATATGCCTTGCAATGAACTATACTTTTTTTTTAATAATAAAAATATAATGTAAAACCTGTCAATGTGTAGTCGTCGTAGGTATACTTATGATAAGCACTGTAGTTGAAAATCACATTGATATTATGATTAAAAACGAAATTTCTTTACGTTAAATCAATCCCGTAGACGAAAATTCTGAACACTTGTTTATGTTTATTATTTGTGTGTTTGATGGTATATTTTTTTTAGTGAAGTTTTTGTTTTTTCTTGCTTGTTGCTGTAATTTTTCAACTTCTACTTTTTGAAGAATGTTTTGTTTTTAACCGACTTCCAAAAAAGGAGGAGGTTAACAGTTCATCGGAATATATTTTTTTAATGTGTGTAACCTCATATCTTTGAACCACGTCAACCGGAAAGGAAGTGTCCCATACTAATCCAAACAAAAACCAGCTCCATTATCAATCAATTAATTTTTAATTTTTAACTTGTTTACCTGAAATTTAATGGATTTGTGATTTGCTTGCTTGTTTGTTTTATAAGCTCTCTCTGTCTCTTCACACGGTACGCACTTACAATGCAGTACTTAGCGTCGAGACTTGACACTTGTCAATAAAACAACGCTCAGTTGCTTAGGTGTCAAATTTAATTTTAATTTTAGATTTTCTTCTAAGTAAAAGCAGTTTACTTTTTACGATGCTTGTCTTACAATTCCAAAGCACCGTTATTTGTCAGTTCACTTTTACTTGGTGAAGTCTTATTGAATCGTTGATTGTTTTTCGCTTTCTCTATAGATAATTAGCAAACGCTTTAATATTTTAAACGTTTTTAAACTGTGCGATTGCTGTTGTTTTTTGTATGTTCTTTTGTATACCTACGGTGGTACACATAAAAGCTTCGAGGTCGCCGCTCATACCATTCCCACTTTTTTTCGGCCTGGCTATTGTGGATGCCATGTAAACATGCTTGAGAAAGTCAAAATGTTTTTCAAAGTTCTGTTTGTCCTCAAAAGAAGAATATGGAGTGTACATTTTGATAAACCATCACTTGGCAGCTCTGCATACACACAATTCTACAATTCTAAACGCGCACCACTCATACAACTCTCTTTTATATTTTTTTGTTTGATTCTCTTTTCGGCATTTTTTAGTGCAACTGCACGTTTGATTTTTGTTTATTCTGTCTACAGTGTGTATAGTGACTTTTGACATCTTGGCGTGTGCCATTAAAATTTGAGTAAGTAAATATTAACACAATGTCTCTGTGTGTTCTTTTCGCTGTTTCGTTGAAACTTTCTACTTAAATTTTAACCGGCATACCGCGAGCTTTATATTATTTTACTTACTTGATCACTTTTCGAAATTTGTGAATTTCATTACTTAACTTAATCTACCGTAAACTATGCCCAAACTACGATATCTAATCACGACAGACTAACCTTTTTGAATGGCGAAAAGGCAATTAAACATGTTATTGAGTTGTTGACCAAAAAATTTCCATTTTAACATATTTTTTGTAAACAAAATTTACTGATTAGTATTTTTTGCTCTATCAACTGCTCATCAAAACTCAAACATTGCTTACTACTCTACCTTCATTTGCAATTAAAAATTCTATATTCGCGCCAATACTCAACTCACTCGTGCGGCGAGCTAATAAACAACTAATCAACACATTAGAAACTACTAATTAGATTATTAACCATTACAAAAATAATTGAGTTATGTATTTAAAAAAGGTGTTAAAAAAAAGTATATGTTAATTAACAGGCAAAAATGTGTCATCAATTAATCAATGACTACCCACACTTTACGTTGCTTCGATAAAAATTATAAACAAATGCTCTTCCACTTTAACGTGTAGGTAGCGTGTGACAAAGTCACGTTTATGTACTTCAACACAATCGAAGCGCTCACCGAAATCATTAACATTCGCAATTAATTGAAATATTTATATTTTGTGGTTGGGAAGTCATTTAGTTTGAATATTTTTTATTTTTTCCAATTAGCGAAAATTTACATTTTAACACATTTGGCAACGGATACAGTAAAAAAGTTATGCAATAAAAATTAATTAATTAGATATTAGTAGTTTTTAATGAAAAAAAAATACTAAAAAATATCTAAATGTCATTCACTTTAGTCCTTGCAGCCCTCTCGCTTGCACCTAACACCATTTCAAGTCCTCTTTTCGGAATGGTGAGCCGTATACTTAACAGCAGGCATATAGTCCATGGCAATCATAGTTAATACTCTTCTTAACTAGGACTACAGATCGTGTATTCCTCACCAATCTTGCAAGGAATAGTTGAAATTTTTTTATTCCAGTCCAGATTCCCTTTTCCCTGAGAGGAGTCAGGCCCACATAGTAGGCGTCCTTCTCTTGTATGAGGAGAAGTTCAACCTATGTATGGAATAAGTTAACGGGAAGAACCCTCCCGCGCATTCGCGTTAATATTCGTTTTGTATGCAGTTGTATCCATCGATATTACGTCCTGCAACACCTCCACCTCAATGGTTTCGCGTTAATGCAAGTGGAGCGTCCGTCCAGCCTCAGTTATGGCTCCTAAAACGAGATTTCAGCGTATTTGTGTTTTTTTTTTTACTAATAATGAGGTGATTTGAGGAGCGGGTAATCGGTGTCCGTTCTCCACCACACTTTCTTATATCGCGAATATAATGCAACCTTCCTCCTGTCTTCATTTGGAGGATCAAATCGCATTCATCGTCAAGATCTGGCTTCCCTGCATGAATAAGCTTCCGGTGCATGCAAGCAGAGCATGCTGCGGTTTTAATGCAGATACTCAAGTTCCCGCACTCGAGCAAGACGAGAAGAGAACATTATTGCTGACCGCTTAAAAACAGCAAGGTCACCGGAGCCGACGGTATACCAGCTGAGCTGTTCAAAGCCGGTGGGATGGGTGACGAAGGTGCAGCGAAAATATCACTCGACTCAGCACCCATGAGTGAACAATGAAAGCAGTGACGCTCACGAGTGCACAAGAACATGCTTGCACTCCAAATTAACAACCAGCACATCTCCCTTAAGATAAGAGGCAATTGGCGAAGTTTTTTCGGTCTCGGCCCAAACCAACAAACAATTGTAGTGCCAAACAGTAAGAAGAAGAACGCACACGAGCCAGAGCTAACTTGACTCTATACCACAATCTTTCAAGCACGTGGTCAACGTTGCAATAGTGATTTTGAACCACCCAAACCAGCCTGTTCTGAAAAAGAGGGCATGACTAGGTTCGGTTCGTCCATCACCAGCGAACGCTTTCTTAAGTTTCCGCTAGACCGGCGCTAGATCGGCGCCACGACGAGGTGTCTTTTGGCTAACTTACTCACAGTCGAGCCCGTGCGGCGTATATGGAACAGCAGCAGTTTGAATTTGTTGCTTCGAGCGTTTGGCAATAATTTTTTCTTTGACTTTCAGTCGCAGTCAACGCCATATTTCAGAAAACTTTTCAAGAACGCCCTGCTTCAGAATTTTATTGAAAAGGTCCCGATCTCCAAATTATTATTTATTTGATTTGGTTGAAGAACACCCTAACATAGCTGTCGATTCAAAAACGCCCTAACTCAGCACATTTTC
The DNA here is from genome assembly GCF_001687245.7 of Rhagoletis zephyria. Taxonomy (NCBI): domain Eukaryota; kingdom Metazoa; phylum Arthropoda; class Insecta; order Diptera; family Tephritidae; genus Rhagoletis; species Rhagoletis zephyria. Next base: position 102,637 of record NW_016157272.1, on the reverse strand, counting down.
AATTTATTTTCAGCTGAGATAGGACATTTTTGAACCGAGTCCTGAGATAAGGGGTTCTCCAACCAAAGTATGAAGTTTTGTGAGATAGAACGTTTTCGAACTGGCAGCAGAGATAGTTGGATCTTCCACTCAGGTGACGATATGTAAACGCTGTTTTTCCCAGCTCCATGCTGACCTGCCCGACGTTTTTTGCTCTGATGCTGACACCGAGATCAAGATGCCGATTAGCAAGATTCCATTGTCCAGCCGGCATTCTTTCGGAGGGTTCAGATAGCAGATATCGCTGCTTTGTTGTAAAAATGTCAGAGACGAAAAAAAACTTTCATTTGAGTATGCAACAATTTTTTTAAAGGAAAAACGTCCTAAAATATTAAGCCATTTCCATGCGATGTATGAAATAAATTAAAAACTACAAAAAAAGCTATTTTAATACATATACGATGAATATGAATTTCAGGATTAATTGTTTTGTGCTGCAAGCGATAAATTTATTCAAAACAATACAAAGACGCAATATTAATCAGATATTGTGGTTTTGTGTGGCGTTTGATTTGTTTCTTTGTTTATCAGTTGGGTTTCCGTTAATATATTAGGCTTAAGTAAGGATGGCATTCATTTGTTGTTTAATGTTTTTATTTGATTTGTATTTTTTCTTCTCTTTCTCGGCTCATCGATTGATGTCTTTCTTTGCATTCAAACAATGGGAAAACTTATTTGACGTGATCCAATTATAAAGGTAATTATTTTGCATTAATTTGTTTCTAATAGTTTTTAAATTTACTCTTTTTACTCTAACTGATTTGTTTATAAACCCAAATTATGTATTACCAAGTAAGAGCAGCGCTGTCTTCGGCTATGCCGAAGGCTTCATACCTTTCATGAACATCTGCAAATTTTACTTTGACAGATTACTGCTTCTGCATACATCGATAGAGGAGTTACATACTTATATAAAAAATCGCATCTAAACAATCAGAGGTATGGAAGATATACTTTATATGACACCAATCTAAGTGATTTTCACCGCTATGTGATCGGTATGT
>NW_016157272.1:86170-101286 GCF_001687245.7 Rhagoletis zephyria | reverse complement strand
GACAGACGGACAGACGGACAGACGGACAGACGGACAGACGGACATGGCTAAATCAACTCAGCTCGACGTTCTGATCATATAAGTATACATTTTCATGGGTCTATCTCTTTTTGTTCTGGTACTTACAAACATCGGACCAAAGTTATAATACCATTTCATGCTCATGAAAGGTATAAAAATAAAATTAATAATAAGCAGCGTTACTTTTTAAATTGCTACTGAGCTGCAAGAATGCGCTCAATGTGATTACGTACTATCAAATGCCCAAAGATTCAGGCCGTCGGAGGTCGAAGCACCACGTGCATATGTAGTGATATATTTGACAAGTTTTAAAATTTAGCGAAAAAACCAGACTACGTACCCTCTAAGTTAGATTTCAAGAAAGAACGTTCGAGCGAAGTTTCCTTCCAAACATAATTGTATTTAATAGAGGCAGAATAATCGCGAAGGATTCTGCTAACGCATCCTAAACGGAATGTGGTGGGAGTGCGAGAGTTTGCTCTGAAGTGAAGCTTCTAGGGATTGGAAGGTCCTGTAGGGTACTTATTAAAAACAATTTGTGAAGTAACTAGTAAAAGAAGCAAACATTTTCTCAGGCAGCCAAGCAGCACTTCTGACACTGAATATTAGTTAGACATTGCAAGCGTACATTAATATCGACGGTCGACTCAATATACATATGATGCATGTCTCACTCGTCGCTATTCCCGTCCATGACATATACAGTAGCAGAGGGGTCTACCGAAATGACAGGGGCTAGAATATTTGTTATCCATCCGAAGCCCAGAAAACACGATGAAACCACTTGAAAATATACAAAACTGCAAAGAACATCTGGCAGCACACATATCAAAATTACAGAAGAACTCATGAGGAGGCAAAGTAAAGATATCGTCAGATTAACAGCAGGTATCAACTGAACTGGGCTTCACTATGCTAAATCTTATAGAGTTCCTAAATGCTGCATTACAAACATATGCAAGTCGATCCATGGGCAAGTCGAAGTGTTTTCAAATTACCAACGCAACGATTCGTGGACCCAACTTATCGTGCTTTGTCTCAACGCAAGCGAGTTTTCCATTCTTTCCGAATCCGTTATCTGGGTTATCAATTAAAAAATAATGTTGGCCTTGAAGCCACCTTGAAAATAGCCTCCGTCGTTATTATGCCACTCACGCAAAAGAATGGTAGGTAAAATGGTGGGTAAATGACGAAAAAAAGGGTCACCATATTATTTTTGTTTTTCTTTACTAGTAAAAGAATAAATCTCAGAACCAAAATCAAAATCGGATTTACGTGTATTATAAAGTAAACTAGCGGGACTAGCTTTGCACAAAACAGATTTGGAAATATACACAGAAATCGATTTGCATTACCTTTAAAAATTTTAAGTGATGCATTTTTTCGTACTTACAGAAGGAAATATTTTTTAATAGCATGGTTCTGTTAACATTTTCTTAAAAAATGTCTGAGAAGCGGCAAAATTCGCACATAATTTTAGAAAAGGGTCAAAAAATCTAAATTTTCAAAAAGTCGGGTCAAAGGGTGCTTTTAAAATGCTTTAAAAGGGTCAAATTTCCGCTTTAGTCGCACAATGGCAACACTGCTCGTATATTGAAAGTATTCCCAATTTCTTGAGGAGAACGATTTGTGATTTTTTTTTCTTACTGCAAAATTTTAAATCAAAACTGGACATATTAATTTTTCACTCTAATCTGCTTTTATGTATTCTTACATTTTATGTGCTCAAATAAACCACAGAAGCAGAGTTTTGACAAATCTCTTGATATACAACAACTATGACGTGTTAGTAATGGCCACTAAGCACATTGGTCACACATCAGTAAAAAGAGCTTACGAAATCAACTAGAACACACACACAAAAAATACCCTGCAGAGAAAAATAACACAGGTTTACAAAAATAAAAAGTTTATGCATATTAAACCAAATCTACATATCCCTGTCACTCGACAGGTTCGTGGTCAGTTGAACGTCAAGAAGGGAAAATTCATTGAATGCAGGGTATCTATGCACATGTTAACATACGTACAAGTATATGTACATTCCTGCACATCTACATTTCTACTTACCCTGCCCAAAATTGTGCAACTAACCTCTAAAAAGAGTGCTCCAAGTTTAGTCTGCACATGGTGCACTTGGGCATTAATTAGTCACAACCAATTTCATACAAGTATTAATCGAGAACAATTAAATACTCTCGACCCATACCTTAGGGATCTAACTGGCGATCAATTAGTCCTCGACTCATTTTCAATGGGTAGAATTAAAGATTTAATATTAGGTACGCCCCTAAGCAACGAACTTTCATATGCGGCCTTGCCATGTTAACGGAGTATTCGCTTAGTAAACCTGAGATCCCCGGTTCGAATCTTAGCTGGCTCAAATATTTATAAAGAGATCAAAAGTGGTATTAGTCGCATATTCTTTTGCGATTTTGATGTCGAAGTCATGCCGGACTAGTCGCAGTTTTTGCAAGGGATGTATAAAAATTGCACATGCGCTTAATATTTGGATAAACAATATCAAAAAAAAAAACATCGCAACAGTAGGGTTTCTGAAACAAAGTATGAATAATTGTCTTAAATACTATGTACAAAAAACATAAAAATAAAACAAAAATTTGACAGAAAAACTTTTGCTGCTGACAGCAAGTAATTTGTTAGCTTAATGAACTGCGCAGTGGCAGGCTTATGTATGTTTATATGTAATATAGAAAACCGAGGGAAAGCTTTAGTACAAAACGAGTAATAAGCGAGGCGAAAAAGTTTGGTATGATAAATGGAATGAGCAAGCTCACTTGAGGAATGAGAAGATTATAGCAGAAAGCAATTGTGCTAGGAAAAAGATGAAAACACTGAATGACAAAGACCACTGCATGATAAATAAAAGTATGAAAATATTAGGAAAATTGACAGAGAAACAACTACAAAAATTACCACAAAAAAAAAACCTATTTAGTTGATGAGCCATGAAGAAAAGGAACTAGGGGCCAAAAAGAGGTCAAAGTAATTGAATGTTGGAATGCATGAAATATAGAATTGAGTGCGATTACAGGTACGAGTAAATATGTATGCATTTAATCACATGCTATTTGTAAGTTAATATTACGTATGGTTACGTTGGAGATTTTGTAAGTAAGATAAATGGCTGACAGTATGCTGTTGTCAAGAGACATAAATATGTACACTAGGGTGGTCCAAAAACAGTAAAGTCGGAGGTCGCTCAAAGTTTGCCATGTATTTTTAGATGGGAAAAATATAGAATTGGTGAAAATCAATATTTTCTTTCGGAAAACTCTGGTTATCTTTAGAAGACCTTCGATAATAACACCCAACTGTTTATTTAACCATTTCTTAATACTAACGATTTTTTATTGGTCACCCCATTGCATTTTTCAGGGTTTTTGTGGGTTTTTGGCGGACCTATGAATTATAGTTGCGATGAAAAAATGGTTAAATAAACAATTGGGTATTATTATTGGGAATCTCCTGCAGATAAACAGAGTTTTTTGGTAAAAACGACGAAACAACTGTTTATCCCCATATAAAATACATGGAAAACTTTGGGCGCTTTGAGTGACCTCTAAATATTTTTTAATTTCAAATTAAAAAAATACTGGTATACTTTTTTCGGTATAGAACAATCCTACTGGGTGAGAGCATAAAAATTCCAACTTAATTTTTTCACATGCATTTTTGGACCAACCTAATTTACATACATACATACTACTTAAACCAAGAGTAATACTTTTCCTCAGTAGCAAGAATTCATTGACATATTTTAATAATTTTTCAAAAGTTAAGCCAAGGGTTTAACAAGGTGAATATATCGCTAGCTTAGTGTGAAAATTTGCTAAGTCCATATTTTCAACTTTTACAGGAGAAGAAAAAATTTCTTATAGCCATTTTTTCAAGAATTTTGTAAAACTGAAAGATACGACGCTAATTAAAAAATTTCGTATTATTTCGTTCTTATCGAATTAGCTGTTCTCTTTTTTGGACTTAGCAAATTTGCACAATGCATTCTTAATTTCCCCTGCTACCTATATGAAAATATGAGTTCTCACAAAAAATGGACTTGGCAGCTTCCACAGAATAGCTCACCACACGAGGGTGTTGATTTGTTTAAATGTGTAATTTCAACAAAATATTTTTACAACGATTTAAACCTACGAAAGTTAATCAAATTCAATAGCCCTGTTGCCTAATTTACCAAACTTATTTTGAATTTCAACGCCGAATATCCCACGCACACGTGCATACATACTTTGATTAATTGTATACAATTTAGCTGACATTTAATAGTTTTCATCTGAAACAAAATTTTGATATTTTAATAAATAAAGTTGCCATGATTCTATGTCAGCTGCTTCTGCTACCAATATGGAAACTATTATTATATTTACATACTCATTTACATAGACGTGCTGTGTATATGCAAATTAATGGTGGGGCTTACGCACGCTGTGCGTATATTTAACTACGTATACATACACTGCCGGCAAAAAGTATTGGCGCTGAGAATTTTTACAATATATGCAACAATTTTTATTCCAATTTTATATCGCTAATTTCTTTTTTTAATATGGTTCAACAAAAACATAAAAATATAATTTCTAAACTTTGTGCCAAACTCGGAAAAATTCAATAAATTTTCATGCAAATTTTCAACTTTTTAGTCAGATCTTTTTGAATTTTTTTCAATATGTAGATCTGTAGCCCAACAAGTTTGATTATAATATAAAGCAAATTGGAAGTAACTAGGAAATTTTTTTTCACGCAGTTTCGTCCATACGAAAAAAAATGTTCGAAAATACTTTATATGGAAAAAATGCAAAGGAAGTTCAGTAAAAAAAGTTCCAAAAATCAACGAGATTTTTGACTAACTTCAAATTTGCATTTTTAAACTATAATGAAATTGGCTACAAAACTCCAAAAAATCGGCTTAAAAATTTGAAAATTTCCATGAAAACTTATTGAATTTTTCCCAGTTTTGCACAAAGTTTTGATATTTTTTATTATATTTTTTATGTTTTTTGTTGTAGAATGATATTCTTATAAGAAATTAGTAAAGCAATATTAGAATAAAAATTGTTGCATATATTATGAAAAATTCTCGGTGCGAATACTTTTTTCTGGCAGTGTACATACATTCATATTTACATAGCCATAACAATGAAGAGTAAAATGAGCATAACTAGAACCTCCCACTCAAAATATTTTGAAACAACGTATGTAAATAAAATAAACTAACGTTTCGACGCAGATTGAACTTGGCACGGTATCACAAAACTTTTGTGGTGTTTTTTGTTTTTCACAGACTTTGTTGTAGCATGCCACCAGCAACTAGATTTTGGCCTGCTCATGCGGCCCCTACCCCAGTAAGTCTCCGGCGAGCGATTTAGTCGTCGCTGTTGCTTTGTTAACCTTCCATCATCTCTGTGGCTGGAAAAATATTCCACAGTACTATTACCAAGAATTTGAAAATACGGTAAATATCGAAGGGAAATTAAGAGCAATGATCTTGTAGACTAATCGAGCTTTAGGGCTGGAGTAGGTGACTGTTTGTTTTCCGCTTATTGTTGTTGCAAAAAAGCAATTTAATGAGCTTTATTTTAATTAATTTAGAAATTACTCAAATTTTACTTACCTCGGCACCCTCTGCGTCTTAACCACCACACATTTTCATTTTCGCTGCTTTTTTTCATCATTTTTGCTGCTATTAATCTCCCTCCACCGTTTCCTATTCGTATCATACCAAAATATCACCATACAAAATTTTTGATTTATGTTTTTCGGCTTTTAAATTATTCAGTAGCAATGTGGTTGGCGTTTGTCTGTGCTCATGCGTAACTAAGCAGTTCAGTGCGATTTATTATGTTTATGTGGTAGTTCTTTTACACTCATACACATTTAGTTTTTGCAGTTTGAGCTTTTTATTATTTATTATTATGAATGTGTGTTTTCAATTTTTCAAGCAACCATGCAAACAAATGGGCTTTTCAATAAATGACAGCGTAAGTCGGCAGCAAAAGCGTGGCTAATTGTAGTCATCAGCAGCAGCCACAACAGCAACAGCAACAGCAACCATGCGCTGTAGCAACAATCTGCCATGGCATTGGCAGGCATTATTATTTAGTTACGCGTACTCTGCGAACAATCTCGTCATTGGCAGTGATACGGTCAAGTTCAAATACCTTGAATACAAAATATACATATATACCTCTGCATGAACGAGTATTTGCGTCTACATGTACAAATATGCCGACATTTATGACATTGACTGTGCTTTTTCAAAACTCGTGCGACTATCAATATTATAAGTAATACCCATACTTCCTGTCCACTACAACTGATCAGTACTATGGTGAGTAAATAGTAGCAGATTATAGTTATTGTGATTTTTATTGTGTTTGCGATTTTTCGCTTAGTATCTCGAGGAATTTAGCGTTGACTTTTATGTCTTTAAATAAACTGAAAATTGAAATTTAGTATACGTAATTTCATACTAAAGAATGGCGTGTCAGAGTGTTAATGCTCAGGCAACCTTAGCTAAGCATGGTTGAGCAAATAACTAAAATAATAAAATTTTATAAAGTCTCATTTATTATCGACATTTTTTAATTTTTATTTTTTTAGGCATGTGACACCCATATTGTAATACTTCATATATTTTTATAAATTTGATTGAATTAAGTTTTTCAAACAGGTAGCAACTCTCCTCGAATTATTTTCGTCAATCAAATTTCTTAATCCTCTTTAGTTCGCTACCCATATTTTAATATATCTTTTATTTTACAAATTCAATTATATATAATTTTTCCGACAGGTGGCAACCCTCCTTAAAAAGTATTTTTAACTGCAAGGCTTCTTAAATTTCTTCCTCTGGACACCCATATTGCAAGATTTCCTTTACCTTATCAATTTACCTAAACCCAAAATTTCAAACAGGTGGCAACTTCAAATTTTTTTATAGCGAACTAATTAAAACCAAAATTATTCAAATTATTCAAGCCGTTTTCGAGTTTTACCGATACTAACGGACACTCATTCTTTTTATATGTAAGATAACAATAATTTGAGGTAGCGTTTATGAATTTAAAAAAGTGTATTTATTTGAACGACTCTAAATTCCATGCATACCATCAAAATAATAATATTAAGTAAAATTTTTGAAAACAATTTTTTAAACAAAAAATTTAAAATTATGAGTGGAAGAATTTGAAAATTTCGGAAAAAATTAAGAAAATCCTAAAAGAAACACATCAGTTTTTGAGAAAATTCTTACAAAAAGTTGTCATATCAAAAAAATGTGTACCATATAAAAGTAAATTTTTGTTTGTTTAAGAAACATTTTTGAAAGAAAATTATTAAAAAAAAAATTGTTTTTTTATAATAAAAAATATATTTTTTTTAGCAATGGTGGCACTACATATTTATAAAAAATTAAAAATCAAAATTTGTTAATTTTTGACTTTGTATAGTACACGTAAAAGAAAGAATTCAAATGATATAAACTTTTAGAACTTTAATATATTTACTTTGTATGGCCATAATTTTAGGAAAAATGGTTCAAGAAAATTAAAAAAAAAAGTTTCGCAAAAAAGTAAAAAAGGACCAGCTTTCTGCGTAAAGTTAAAGCAATTCTAAAGTTATACACCCATAAAGGATAAAAAATCTATAAAATTTATGTATTCGTTAATACGAATAAGGATTTATCTCCATAAAAATATCTTAATTTTTTTAATTTTTTGCACATACATATTTTTATTTCACGTGCCACTTGCATTTTCGAGTTCTGATGCACTTAGCTATATATATAACAAAGTGTAATTTTAATTCGCACATTAAACAACTGCCACCCATATCTACTTACGACTGCTAACCCCACTCGCTGCCACCAAACACCGACCGCCATGCCGATAACTAACTCAAATCACAGCTTAACACAAATGCACACATCCTTTGAAAGTGGCACACGCACACACACGCACAGTCACACAGAACGGGCACATGCAACAGCAGGTGTAAGAGCATTTAATGAAGTATAATTTTTCACTGATTTTTATCAAGTGCAAATGTAATTAAATGCATTTAAAAGGGAGTGTGCAATTGAGCTACTGAAAGTAGGTAACATTTTAAGTGACTTCAAAGCAATGTAACAAACTCAAGACTAGCAAGAGAACGGACAAGGCAACATAGTGCAGGAGAGAAAGCGCAGTACATGAATTTCAATGGAATTGGTAGAAAAAAGGCTGTAAGGGTTATTGCTTTGAACCAGTGGATAGACGAGCATGTTGTAGGTAACTGAGCGCATGAAGATCAATTGACGGATAATTGTAGGGTGAGCTAGAAGTTGTAGCTTAGTAAACTGGAATGTTGATGCAGAGTGTGGAGTTAACTATTTAGTGGCTGCATAGTGGTAAGGCTAGCTTGCTCCCTTTAAGATATGTGTGTATGTATGTACGTATACATATACTAAATGCCATGCGCATGAAATCAATTATTTGTGGTACATAAAATAATAGCCTAGGTACTGCCTCTTCCAGCTACTTCACTTACATTGTATGCCTGAAGCGAAAATGCCTGGCGCTGCCTATTTTTTAGTGGCTAGTACTAAACCAAAGCAGGCCGTGAATGATTGAGATCAGAAAGTTGCACTTCTTACTCATTTTTAGGCGTGTGCCTATACAGGCAAACATACGTAAGTATGGTTCGAATGGCTGATAAAAATTCAAGTGGATATTTAAATTTTTGTTTGTATGCCATGGTCTGGAACCGAACTTGCGCTCTAACCACTCTGATGAAATCCTTCGCATTTATCTAAAACCAGTTAATAATTTGATAAATATGTCTACGAGTGTGCAAGAAACTAGACTAAAGGCCGGTTTTCACTATGTCGAATTCAGTGGCATTTGTCGTCAAATAAGTGAAAACGCATTGTCAAATGGGATTAAAAAGCGGTTTATCGATTGATTTTGATCAGATTCCATATTCTTAGATAACACTGTAGAAAAAATCTTAAGTTTAGAAACAACAAAAAGAAAGCGACGAATACTAATTTGTATTCTATTCTAGATCGGATAATTTTTCCAAGATATTTTCATTTTTATGAAAAAATATGAAACTTTAACAGGGAGAAATGAAAAAGTAACAGATTTTTGTTTAATTGTTAACCGACTTCACAAAAAGGAGAAAGGTTATCAGTTTGTAAGAATATTTTTTTTTATGTATGTTACCGCATAACTTTGGACCACGTTAACCGATTTTTATAATTCTTTTTTTTTTTTAAAGGAAAGCCGTTACCCCACGAGACTTCGTGTCTGTAATCTTTGTCTAATCCCGACTACTTACTTTAGTAATCCTTACTTATTACTTTGTAGACATGAATTTAACAAGTATTATAGTCTTGAGCTACTTAACAGTAGTAAGGGCTTTTCTTTTAGGGTTGAATTGTATCGTTATTGCAGAAGATTATCGATTTATTGAAACTAATGCGTCAAGATATTTCCGTACAATCCTTGATTTCATTACATCATACCCTATTGCTTTCAAAGCCGCTTGACTATGGGCGAAGATAGGGCCTGTTATAGCTGAAACCATGGCAGGCTGCCGAGGGGCGAACGCTGTTAGAAAAATCCAACCACCGGCACTCCATCTTCATTTTAAATATTTATTTACGTGCAAGCAATTTAATCGCCAATTTTGTTCTCTTATCAACGCAACAGCACAGCAATGCGTCATCAACGCTAATGAGTGGGATAGAGCATAAATTAGCTAGTGTCCCGCCATCCTTGCAGCTTATTCTTTTAGTCTTAAGTGCATTGGTGTGCCATTCAACTTACCCACTTGTGCACTTGCCCAGCGCGCTGATCGCCCATTGAAGATAGCTAAAATTATGTTTTAAAGCTAATTTGAATTATGATTATAAGCGGGATGATAACCCATTATTAGCGTGCAATGTTGGTAGCCGCGCAGTAGCCAACTCAACTGGGGTAAAAAGTGGTATTTAAGAAGCAAACTAAATATACAAGCTGCCTGCATAACTTTACTCCGCATTCTGGCTCGTACTTCCACTTACTAGGTTTTTTTTTTGCATACATAAATATTTCCTGCAGATAAAGCAACTGCAGGCAAATAAACGTAGCCCACTCCACCGCCTCCCCTGGTTTGTAAATATTTTACTGGGCTGCAATGTAGCTGCTTTTTTAAGTAGTCGGTCTATTTATTAATGTATATGCATGCAAACATACTTATACATACATATTAAAATGTGCTTATGTACGTTTTGATGCATGTGCTTTTCCGCACCTTTTTCGCCTTGCCCGCTAGCCGTATTGGCACATTTAATGACCCTGGCCATTACCTCTCAACTCTGCTGCAACAGTCATTTATTGCTGGAAGTATAGTTTGCAAATAGCCATTATAGTTGTTGTAGTCGAGTGGCAGCAACAACACAACAACAGCTTCTTCGGCTACTTTAGCTGTAGACACTCTTGTCAAACAACAACATAAATAGCAACAATAGCAAACAATATAAAATTCGAGGTAATGCAATTCAGCAGTTCTTGCAACAACCACTTTGGCCTTAGCCTTCACAGCCAGCGAACCAGCTACCGATGCTTTTAGCGTTCGCTCAACCACTTTAACCGTCTGCTTCGTAATCGTCTTTTTTCTTCTCTTCACTTCAGTTTGCTACATCAACTTGCTACCTTAATATTTACTCTTTTCCGTCTTTTCTTATTTTACACTAAAATAAAGACGCACCCAAAATCGGTTGTCCACTTCGATGACTACAGTAATAAGTAGTTCGTTCGACTGTAGCCGCCTGCCCATTCTTATAGCCATTCAACTACCTCATCGACGTGAACCTGGCTACTGTTAGCCAGATTAGTGTGCTGATACTGCGCCGACGCTGCGGACTGTGCTGCTGCAATTCAAGGTGTTTCTGGGTAGTGGTAGTAAATAGTAACATTTTACTACCTATTTACTACTTTTTTTACTACGCTCGCTACCCGCTCGTTTCTTTGAGCGTGATAAAAGTGTAATTAAGTGCGCTACTGCACAAGTGGCTGGCTGATAGCTCTGCTGGTGGTGCTAATGATGGTGACGGTGTGGTGGCTGTACTGCTGCTCTTGTACTGTTTTTGTTGTTTTTATTAGCATCGCGCGATGATCGCTTAACTGTTAGACGCTAATGATTAGGGAGTTCATTGGTTTAGTTGTGGATTTCGATGCATTTTTATTGACTTTGTCAAAACTTTGATTTCCTATTTTAGTTATTGTACGAGTATAAACCCATCAGGGAAAATTTTTTTCCCGATCTCTTCAGCCTGGTGGCTTTCGTTGTCATTTATCTATTATTTTATTGAAGTGAAAGTCTACCGCACAGACTGCTGGGAGAAATACTAAGTCAATCTAAACTAATTCAGCAGAGTGGCTTCAGAACCTTCTTATCTATTATTCTGCAGATACCCCCACTTCAGCTCAAAGGCTGCCTTGGTCTCGACCGACCAGTGAAAGGTCCGTGGCCAGATGGCTTTCATACAGTGCTACTAGAGCAGGGAGGCTACTTAATTGTTTAGCGCGTAATTGAAATACTGAGAAAAAGCCTAGCGCCATTTCAGTAGCCTCTTGGGTAACTTGTATACCCAAAGTAGGCTATATCGACTATTTGCTAATCAAGTCATTTCTTCTTAATGTAATGAGGAAGACTACCGGCAGTGGAATTAGGCCAAGTACTGTAAAAAAGGACAATTCCATCGAAAGCAGCATGCGTATATGGCAGGAATACATATCTACAGAGGCTGTACTATATCAGCTAAGCAGTGGGATGAAAAGTATTTTCGACTGCGATTAGTGTGTTGCCCAAATAGGTGAATGTCAATCTCTACAGAATATAGGATTACAAACTTATATCCGAAAATGGATCGTTCAGAATAGTTGAGACCGCTGGATATCGTCATACATTTGAGCCCCTCCAAAGGGTATGGGGGCTACTGGCAAATGCGGAGAACATGTACAAAATATTTTGTTAGAGAGAAATTTCAGAATATGCTCTAGGACATTGTCAAAAGAATCTCAAGGCTAACAAAAAGATGATGTGCCAGTGTGGAGCTTAGTATGAACTCCTCTATCAACTCTTTCACCGGGACTGATAAATGTAGATATAGTCAGAGTTGGTGTAGCAAAAAATGTCAAATATCTGAGACTCGTACTTGATTAAAAAACGCCTCATCAATCAATCATCAATCAATCTGTGTGCTGACACATACTTGCATAGAAATTTTCGTAATGGACAAACTATCGTCGAACTAATTTTGCCGCATATGCGACTCCTCATTAGAGACGCCCTCGCATCTAAAGAGCAGGGAACGGATTTTATGGAAATTGCCTTTTTTCTGGCAAAGAGATCGATTATATTCGATTAAGAATGTCCACGATTTAGCATTCCCTGATTCCATATATACACATTTGATGTGGACTTTTTTTGCCCTTTTTTAAGATATTTGCCTTTTTTGCCTTTTCTAACTTTATTTGTAAAAGGGCAAGGAAAAGGCCCTTATTCCCGATAATATGAAAGTTTTAAACGTTCCATATTTAAATTGGGCGCCACTTGTATCAACTCACGCCGAGCGCACCTTTAGCACATTCAAGGATTTTCGTCGCGAAAATCGAATGAAAATGCTGCTAGAAAACTTCAAAATGCATCTTGTGGTTCGATGTTACTACAACTATAGAGACTAAAGTTTTGAGAGTTAAGAACACGAAAGGAGAAAATAGTCAAAAATTCAAAGTACAAATTTTTGGTGTTATGTAACTAGTTCATAGTTTTTTTACTTGTAAAATAAACATTTCTAAAATAAATGTATTTTTTGATTTTTTTTCGGTTTTTTTTCTATTTTTAGTTTGTTTCTGCGATTCCTAGTGCCTTTTGCTGCCTATTTCGCTATTTTATTTTGCCTTTTTTATGGGTATTTAGATCCTAAATATCCGTTCGTTGCTAATCACAAAGATTTATGGAGAGAACACATCAGATCAGAAGGCTGCAGTGCATTCCTTGTAGCACTTTGAATAAAAGTAGACTTTTTTCAAATTCTTGCTGTGTTATAATCTCTTCCATTCGAAGATCCTCCATCATTTATTTATAAGTTAGAATAATAAAATTTCGCGAGGTTTTTTTTTAGTGCAGTACTACTCCCTCAAGAGATTTTCCATATCTATTCCTTTCGATTGTTGATGCTTTCAACATTATTTTGACTAAAGCTGCGAGCCTTTACCGTCTTCAGTTTATTAGATACTTATGTTAATAACTATCTTTCATTTCACATTTTGTTTTTGCTAATCATACTTAATTAACACTACTGGTCATCTGCTCTTTTTTCTTTTCATATTAACTCTTTTCTTAATTTTCATTCGTTTTACCTTTTTCTTTACCGTCAGCCACTATTTACAGCCATCTGCTGCTAAGGCCTTAATTGGCATTGCCGACATTCGTTTCGCTAGCAGCATAGCAAAAGATCAAATACAAGGTGAATAAAAAAGAATTTAAACCGTTGCGAATCGAAAACCAAAAAGTAACTGAAGGTTAACAACAAGATGCTGCGTAATTTCGTAAAAATAGTTTTAATAGCCGTAGATAAGAAAATTACTTGTTCCTCAAAATGTAATCAGATTGAAAGAGTTTACATAAGCTGCAGTAGTTATACACACACAGGCAGTGCATACAAAATACAAATTTACTGCAAAAAGAAGAGAGCATACAAATTATACGCTTTTCAAATTACCAACGATTTTGTTCGTATCTTTTTAGGACCTTTGTCATTTCATTTTCGCTACAATATATGGAAAAGCAGACATAAAGGAAACTAAAAATTAAAAAAGGTAACCAAGCTGAAATAGGGTTTAAGCATTGAGACCAAGAACCTTTGTTGTCATCTGGTCTACAGCAGCGATAGTGATTTTTTTACACGAGACGCAGTTTAATTAATTAAAAAATCCGCATCTCGTGAGTGTGTTTGTTAACCGGATTATATAAATAACTGCTCTTTATCTCCTTAAAAGGCCTTTTTCGATTTCGTGTTTCTTCTTACGTCTGTCAACTCAGATGAATTAAATATTTAAACACCTAGCTGGCCCACCTAGCATCTATTGTTAATCCTGAGTATACTCTAATTTACCAAAGATGTTGCTTCGCTATCTGGGGAAAAATCGTTTTATTTATATGTATAGTAATTCTACATAGTTATTTTTCGATATCCTCTAAACCCTCCGCAATAAGGACCGCGCCGAATAAAATTTACAGTTTTACTTTTTTCTCTTCATTTAATGTCGGAAAGTACTGAGTATCATTTCCATAAACAGAAAAGTTATCAAACATTCAAGAACAACAGACTTCCGGATTGTAAATCGGTTTAAAGCCGATCGGCGTATAGATGGAAAGGAAGGTTCCAGTATATACTTAAAAGAGGTCACATGATCGCATAAATATAAATTGCGATCATACTAACGAAAGTGTGAAGCCTTGGGTTACGGCAGCAAGGGAGGAAGCTGCGGTTAAAGGGCTCACTAAAAGCCAGCAACGTCTGTTGAGTGGTGGATGGGTGGTGCACTGGGTTTCGAACCCGCTGGGTAAAAAACATATCCAGTAGAAAAACCAAACCAGCACGAGCCGCGCATAATTGCCCCCATCAGCTGCGTTCATGGATTGTTTTTCTATCACCAACGCATAGGCAGGATCGTACGTTCAGCATCCTTAGTTTGTCATTCTTATTTGATTTTTTCCAAGGGCATCAGAGAGAGTACTATAGTAAATTTACTATTCGAACTAAGTCTTTTAGAAATATTAAAAACAGCCATACGACCTAACCAAGCCCAATCTAGAATCACGCTGCCTGGAACCTCATCCACAACAGAAGCACCTCTCTGAACTTGGCAGGACAACTTTTTCTCAAAGCAAAAATTCCTATCGCATAATTTGCCGTTAATTATCCGTAAATTATCCGTGAAAAGAATAATTTTGCCGCGGACATATTTTAAAAAATATCGAGTGCCCTGCTAACTTCCGTGGAAGTTAGCAGGGCACCTTCTGAAAAC
>NW_016157272.1:28653-85349 GCF_001687245.7 Rhagoletis zephyria | reverse complement strand
TTGGTTTTCAGAAGGTGCCCTGCTAACTTCCACGGAAGTTAGCAGGGCACTCGATATTTTTTAAAATATGTCCGCGGCAAAATTATTCTTTTCACGGATAATTTACGGATAATTAACGGCAAATTATGCGATAGGAATTTTTGCTTTGAGAAAAAGTTGTCCTGCCAAGTTCAGAGAGGTACAGAAGCTGCGAATGACGTAAATTCGCCTACACCCAGAAGCTGCTATCGATACCAATCGTAATGTGGAGGGACAACATATCACACATTTAATTGTCTTGCAGTGAAGTGCAAATAAAGACAAGCTGTCATGAATATTTTGCAGTTTTATTTTTTCCTCCTCCATTTCAATTCAATTTCTTATACTTAATGAATGAAAGAATGGATGACTGACAGACAAGTTAAATGAATGAATGTCGATATAAATTTCAAAAAACTGCGTTGGTATGCACCACTGAGCAATGGCAAATATTGCAGCAGCCCACACACGCGGCATTTCAAATGCGCAAGCAAGCAACCAAAGCAAATACAATCAAGAAGTAAATGAATAAAATATAGACAGCTAAAAGCAAAAAAAAAAAATATCTTAATAGCGAACACATGGAAACGCATACGACACTTCACTTTCTCGCATCATCGACACGCCTGTCACTCTAAATTTCCAACTCATCTTCATTAAAAGAAAATTAACCACAACATCAGTCAAATATTGACAACACCAACGAGCGAAAACCAAATAAAAAACTTAAATAAAATAAGCATCCACATTTACAGTAGTGTGTACACATGGCCATAGCCGTTTGGCAGACATGCAATAACACTTTTGTCATCAGGATCGTCGCGGCTCAGTGGTGCGGAAAGCATCAGCGGTGGGGAAATAAAAAAAAAAATGGCATGTGAAAAATTTACAGCCAGAGTGTTGATGGCAACGCTAATCAGCAATGGCTAAAATAAAAGCATTAGCGAATCGTCAATTGTTGCGAAGTTTAAAAAAAAAAAACGTTTTCGTACTTGAAGAAGTGAGCACAGTTTTGTGATATGGGAATGACCTTTGTATAAAAAAAAAATTTTTAGAAAAAAAAACCGACTTCAATTCACATATAAAATATATATATATGTATATATATTTCATGATCTTATTATCGTATCTAACCCAGATTAGTATGGGACTGCAAAAAGAATTATCGAAATCGGTTAACGTGGTCCAAAGTTATGCGGTAACATATATACATAAAAAAAAATATTCCGACGAACTGATAACCTCCTCCTTTTTTGGAAGTCGATAAAAAAAATCTGCATTCAAGGCCATTTTGACCATACGCAAGTTTTCTGTCCTCCATGGGATCCTTTGATAAAACTTCACTAATCTCAACTAATCTCATATATTGAGTTCGGGAGAAAAATATCTAACAGAAGATACACGTAAATGGGCCAAAGTCATTATCTCATTTATTGTTTTGTTTCCTTTTTCCCTTGACGATTCATACCTTCACATTTAGAAACTGGGTTATAAGTTGGCATCTTTGTAAACTGTGGCGTAACTTTGTTGAACACCGCCAGTGCTGTACTCTTCTAGCTCTTCATTCATCCTATTCGAACGTGTTGATGAAAAGGTTTTAGCCGAATTGGGTTTGTGGCCGCTGCTCCCCTAATATGCCTGTCCGCTAGTGGGTTTTCGTAAAAAACGACCGAACTGTCTAAATCTCAGCCTTTTGAAAGCAAGGAAACTAACAAGAAAGCGCTGACACATTTTCACCTTTCATTCTCCAAACATCAACTTCGATGAGGGTACGAAGCCAAGTCCGAGCTTCTGTCAAGATCGGAGGTTAGCTTATAGCCAGCTGAAGAAGCTCATAAGTAGTTGATATGGAAGGGTTAATAACCAAGCGCTCGTTGGGTTGACTAAAAACCCATCAGTCTAGAAAGAGGCCGCAGGTTGTCATAGGAGGTTTTTGTTCCTTTTCGAGAGAGATACAACTACTTCGACGGTGCTCTTCCAAGCCATTTTCTCTGCACTGCTATCTTATTTGGTCGTACTTTTGAAAATAAGATTAGTACCATGTATATACATACATTAGGGTGATCCAAAAATACACTTTGGGAGCAAAACACACTTTTTGCAATTATCCCGCTGCCGCTCCCTGAACTGGAGTATATTGAAAATAAAGAGGCCTGCACACTTTTATTTTGAAATCGGTCAATATTTAAGCGTACTGCCGGGGCTTCGAAATTTTGCATGGGGAAAATATGGTACATTTTTCGTAGAATTGCTGTAACATTGTTAAAAAGAAATATTTTTGAACGAATAAACACAACTTCCCATTTGTCAATGTTATTGTGGCTTGTTAACATTTAATTTATAATATTTTTATTGAGCTTTGTACCACGATTGTTTATTAGAAAAAATTGCAAAAGCAACAAAGTCTAAGCGGTAGAAGTTATAGCACTATTTCGGAGATTACCACATCTCCTCATCAGACTTCTTTTTTCTAGACTTCAGGTTCGATCCCTGCTGAAGTCTAGAAAAAAGAAGTCTGATGAGAACTCTACAGAAAAATTTATTTTCTTCATGCAAAATATATGAAATACTTCAAAGCCCCAACGGTGCGGTTAAATATTAACCGATTTCAAAATAAAAACAAGTCTCCTGGTTATCGATATTCTGAAGTTCTGGCTGACAAAAATATTTGGACCACCCTAATGTAGNAGATAATACAACGAAAGTATGAATGTCGTTAGAACTTGGAGAGATAGCGGCGGCTGATATAAAAAGCGCTACACCATGTTACAGTTTTGCTCGTCACTGTATATATTTGGGCTGAACAAAAATTTGAAAATACAGCTTCTCCAACCACGAAACGACACCTTCAAGTCCAAAAAAAAAATATGGAAAAGTGGAGAAAATTCGAACTTTAACTAAATTTGTAAAGTTAAATATTTTTTCGGTATGTAAATTAGGGAAGAAAGCTCATAGAGAGCATCGGAAAGAAAAAATAATTAAATGGACTTGCTTAAAATCACTTAGGCGGTTACAGCGTCAACGGAGAAGAAAATGAAAAGCAAAAGAGATCTTGTATGCTTGTAAACAAAAAATTTCCACTATAATATACGCGCTTGAAAAATTCCGCATTCCAGTGCTATTTATACTGCATTTTTTTTTTTAATTTCTATGATAAGTACTTTTAGTGGTGTCAAAGCCAGTTTTACGCTGACAGCTGGTCATTGAGCGGCAACTCCACGGCCAGACAGACAGCGATAAATGATCGAGCGATGCTGTTCATGTTGTGGATGAGTCTGATGGGCAATAGCTAATGCTGTTGATACAAACACACTGCCGTCGCTTTAGCTAATAAAAGTGATAAATAGGGACAATCAGCCTGATGTCCGGCAAAGAGCTCGGCTTTAATGAAAACAATAATGTTAAAAATAAATAGAAAATTAACAATGCATGCATGGCGACAATAATTAATCACTTTACAAAAACAAAAGTAAATACTATGCAATAACGGCCTCACTGCAGTGAGCCAAAAAAGGCTTTAGCGCATTTTCCCGCAATGAGTTGCAAATTAAGCGGCAGCATATTTTGCATTTTATTTGTTGCAGCACGCAAGGCTGCGTCGTTTTTTTTGTTTTTTACTTATTTAATTTGCTTTGTATATGTAAGTTTGTGTGAAAGTATATACAAATGGCCAACAATTCAATGTGAGACAATAGCACAATTGAGCGCTAAAGGTGCGACATAATTAAAATTGAATTTATTCTGCTTTACATCCCCACCTTACTGCTCACTTTACTTCTGCTTTTGTGTCACTCCATTCTCGAGTGCTCCTTTAATTTCCACCGAATTGTATGACATAATTTTCCACGAACTGTAGGTACTTACGTGGGTGTTGAAATAGCAACTCGTAGCTCTGCTCCACTGCAACGACCTTTACGCATACAATTTACTTAAATACCTGCCCGCAAATGAATGACAAATGCAATTACAGCCACAGCGGTGCTGTCAACAAAGCGTTCATCCTCAGCAACACCTTTGCATTCAATGCACATTTCCTGCTGTTTCTCCTTTGCGCGATTACCTTGGCGGCACGCTCGTACGCATGCACTGCATTGTTGCCTGTTTGGTTACCTGTCTCACGAACTGAAATTTTATTGTTGTTGACATTCGCAACAACATTCACAATACGAAATATGTATGTAGTAACAATAAAATTGCTGCCAACCATAATAATACATCACACTCAAGTACTATCTTGCTGTGAAAATGCTACGTACTATAATGGTAGGTGAGTGGAGTGACGTTGATGCGTGCGAGTGTGGAACGCGTGAACGTCTGCGAAAAATTTATGTTGTCCACGCTTGTCTTTCAATTGTATGGCACATCCGTTTCGATTGTAGTGAATATGAGTGCACTGGAAAAGACAAAGCTTTTAAAAAGCACAAAGGTATTTTTTAATAGGAATTTGACATCCAAAGTACGCTAGATTTTACGATGTTAACTGATCTTCAAACTTGGTGAATCTATACAAACTGAGCCTCTCTAACGAGCCGCAGTTTCACAATTCTATAAGTCATTAATCTGTTCGTTAATCTGACGGTTATCAGCATCTCCTGGAGTTCCTCAGGGTTCTCTGTTGAAAATAAAGCGACTAACTACAGAAGCAATTCGCTTTCGGCACCTAATGACAAACTAACACCTAGAGTCTCTTTTGGAATTAAATAAGCTAAAAACTTTTTTTATACCGAAGGCACCAAGAATGAAACTTGAAGTAGCAGACTGGGTAATTAGTGTATAGTAACGCGGGTATACAATTAAATACGGCAGTAACAGCTAGACTGCTTTAAGGACGGTGGAAACAGATTTTTCCTCTTCAAGAATTGCAAAATTTTGAACTCATGTGGCTATGGGTATAATTTGGTGTTCGTAGCAATGAACTGACTAATGAGTTAGCAAACAATTATATGGTCAGTCTTAGCGTAGGCTGTCATGTACATCAGAGATCTCTCAAAATATAGCTCATGAGAATTGCTGGTGTAAAAGTACGGCCTGAGAAACAACCCAGTGTTTCTGCAGCGATTTGGCCTACGCCTTCCTCGAAGGTTTCTAAAGAGTCATGTTTTTCCATGATATCCTGTTTTTCCTTACCAATGTAATTCATTTTCTAAGCCCCTAAGTGCAATGTAAAACTTAGCTGGAGTGATTGAAAAATTCCTATGAGCTTGGTGGTCTATAAAAATTCGATACCATTATACTTATACGCCTTCTCTTCGCTCTCAAAAAAAAAAAATGTCAATAAAAATCTGCCAAACAACTTCCGATTTCTCGCAGCGCAAACTCATACATGAACTTCTGCTCCAATGACCGTCCGACCCAACTCATTTCATCTCATCTACGTGGTGGTGTCATCTGTCACTCTTTCACACATTTCGGCGGCGCTGCTGTCTGCCGCTACAATCCGCATTTACAACATCGTGTGGCATGTAATAACGGGTGATTTTTTTGAGGTTAGGATTTTCATGCATTAGTATTTGACAGATCACGTGGGATTTCAGACATGGTGTCAAAGAGAAAGATGCTCAGTATGCTTTGACATTTCATCATGAATAGACTTACTAACGAGCAACGCTTGCAAATCATTGAATTTTATTACCAAAATCAGTGTTCGGTTCGAAATGTGTTTCGCAAACCCAATTGCTGCGAACGGCGACGAATCGACATTTCACGGTCTTCAGCAACACTCTCAGAAACAGACGCAATATTCTCTTCTGTACGCACTGTACGCATTCGTGTGGTTGGTTTAATGTCCAATAAAGTAAACTGAGTGCGAAACTTGGTCACAATCGCATTAATTGTTTGCTCACTTGGTCGATTATGTAGACCATAAATCGGACGTAAAGCGAACCGAACACTGATTTTGGTAATAAAATTCAATGATTTGCAAGCGTTGCTCGTTAGTAAGTCTATTCATGATGAAATGTCAAAGCATACTGAACATCTTTCTCTTTGACACCATGTCTGAAATCCCACGTGATCTGTCAAATACTAATGCATAAAAATCCTAACCTCAAAAAAATCACCCGTTATGTGGCTGCCTTGGTTAAATGTCACCGGCTGTTATATGACTTTTGCCGTTTTCATACCGCCAGCACAGAGTCTACCCTTCAGCCGGCTACCGCCAATAAACTGGCAACGATTCAAACGCGCAACACCAGCCAACAGACCGCAGCAAAATATGCACAAACGAGTAGGTGTTGCCGCTGTGCGGCTCATTGCTTGTAAATTTTATTTACTTTATTTTATTTTTTTTTTCGTATGCAATGCAGCTGTGATTTAAATTGTTGACAGGCATTGCATAATGCATTTTTAATAGCCTGTCGCGCGCGAATGCAAAGCGAAAGCGAAGTTGGCAAAAGTAAATACAAAATGAAAGAAGGGGGGGCAAAATTACTGTTAAGGCACATGCAAGTTACCTCGCCGAAAGCAGACCTTTTCCCCAATAATGATGTGAATCGACAATTTAAATGGCGTGAAAAGAGGCTTGCAGGGTTTAGCGTAGAACGTTCAGCAAAAAGTGATTTACCTGAGTGCGTACTTATTGAGTGGTCGGCAATGGTCGTTGCTGAGCGCATTTCCTTGCACCATATGCCACTTTTACAGGCCGTAATTTGCCGCACTCGAAGGTGGCCATACACTGCACTGCATCTTATTTACACGAAAGCACCTCATTCATTTTTACGCGCATGTGTGGCTGCTCGCAGACTTACTGTCTACTTGCGCATATACAAACATGTACCATAGAGTTTGTTGCGTTGAACTTTGCCAGTCACCATCCTCTTTGCTCCTTAATTTCCACCAAGCCGAGTGCTTTTCGCCCACCACTCTTTCTTCATATTTATTTTCACTTATTCTTTATTATATAGATACTTATATCTACAAGTGTCGGCAATGAGTGCTGTGTATTTGCCATTGCCTTGCTGTATTTGTGCTGCGCTGCGTTGCATGTTGCATAATGCATTTAAAATGTCAATCGTCCTTGCAAGGTGTTATATTGATTTTGTGGCCAACTTAAGTACTTAGTAGAGATGTGATGAGTGGGAAAAGTAATGAAATTACATAATGCCTGAAATGGCAAGTGGGGTGCTCATCAATTTGCTGGTGGCCGGTATCGTTTATTTCCTACTTCTTACATTTTTACTTTCATTTTCATATACTTAATCTCCTTTTTCCAAAGGTATAAAATGCTATTGAGGCTTGGTGGAAATGAAGTATTAGTCTGCAAGAGACTAGCATTTATACATGGAGCTAAAATACTACTATTTACAGTAGTACGCATCTCAAGGGAAAATACAAGGAGTATTAAGTTAATACACTTTCCACATAATTATATTCGAAGAAGGACTAAGTTAGCTCTTTCTTAATACATAGACGCCTTTCAAGATTTAATTTTGAACAAAATTTCAAACTTGTCTTCCCAAGCAAATGGTTTCGGAAAAACGAAAAAATAGTCCGAGATACCTACGAGAGCAAGACTAATCAGCCCGTTGGAGAAACAGTCTACTTAAATAGCTTGGATTTTTTTATTTATTTATTTATTAAAGCTTATACAATGTTATTAACATATGTACAACCTAATCATGCAGCGCTAGAATAGCTTAGATACTAGAAAGCACCTCTTCGACAGGGTCAATTGCTTGCGCTTGATTCTTGAAAGGAAGCTTTAGTGGCAGCCTGATGTCGATGAGGGAGCCAGGAGGGCTCTATTCAGCTGTATAAGGGCAATAGATAAGTGGTAGGGCGTTTCTCCCAAGCTTATTTCCAACTCTATGCAGCCATAGTTCAGCTCTATATGTTTTTTGGAGACCAAATAGACCAAACTCCGATTAGTCAAGAGGCGTATCCGGAGCGCATCAATAGTCTTCATCGAAAGGCTGTCATCACCGCTACGAGCAGACGTCGCGACAATATCGTCCTTGAAGGTCGACCCCTACCTAATGCCATGAGCGTGCTTGAACTTCTGCGAGAAATAAGATCAGATAAGGTCAGTTTAGAACAAGGTGCCTATCCAGGAAAGGTGTGTCGTCTTCTGAATAGTACATGCAATTCATATAGTAGATGACCGACAGTTTTACGATTTTCCTCCTAAAATAGTCATTGTTGGGCTCCCTTGACATGTTTGCGTATCTTCTTCAAGGAATGTGGCCTTTAAGTTGTTCCATAGCTGAATAGGAGAGAAATATATCCTCTCTGAAGAGGGAGTATCCTATGATTATCTAATTTCGCACTATGGCGACTTTATATTGACTATGGTACCCTTCAAGAGTATTCCCACTACGTACATACTTATTTTGGGAATAAATCCTTAACCGAGAGCTTGCAAAAAGCGAGCGGCATGTGTTGCCTTTTCCCAGGTCGGTGAAAGTGGTGCAGAACTATTATTACTTTCAAGTCTGCTGAGAACCTGTATCAGATTCCAAACGAACTACTCTGTCACCATATTAGGGGATTTTCGGCAGTTTGTTATCGCTTTTAAATTAGTCGAGTCAGGGAAGGTATATGTATGTAAGAACTGAAGTATTTCTGTATGACTAATACTGGACAATCACACGGAAATCCGTTCCGAAAGACCAATCCGATGGGCAGATGATTATGGCCGGTTAGGTAAACAAATAACAAACTTGAAATTGGCTCTGTTCAAGAGATTTATATCTTTCCTGCTAAAGGATTACTTGACCTATCTAAGGCCCACTACCTACACAGACGATGAGCCTTCCCTATCTATTCTTCGGCATCCTCGTTACCTACGATCCCGCAGGGTTCGGGTACCCAGTGTAGTAATACCGTATTCCTTGCTGCCAAGAGTTGGATGGTGTCAAAGCACTTAACTAGCTGACCAACTAATTTGGTTGCAGACTTTGAAATCTTTCACTGTTTGACTTTCGGACTGGCCGCTGTTATAAAAAGCTTTACGTATTCGTTTAGGTCTCGCGAGGACGCTAAATGGACCCCGTATTCTAACAAGCGTTAGTACGCCACTCTAAACACTCGGCAAAGATGGAAAACCTTTTTTCGGCGGCTATTCTGTCTATATACATATGTATTAAACCACCCTTGTAAGTATGTGTATGTATTTATTAATGGTCCAGTAGTTATACTTTGAAAGCCATCTTCTTTACTCTCTCCAAAGTTTTGGTAATAAATAAAATTCCATGCAATAAAGCACTTCTAATGGACATGGAGTGGAAAAATTAAGGAGGTTATGCAAGAAAAGTTATGGAAAGCAAAGTAAAACACCACCACGGAATCACAGAAAGAAATCAAAAAATGAAGAGAAATGAAATTGAACAAGCGAAAAAAATCACTGCGAAAGTGTAAGAGCAAAAAATTCGAGTTATTGAAAGAGTACCAAAGAAATGTGTTACAAAAATAGCAACAAAGTTAACAAAAGAAAATACAAGCTAACTTTTGGTGCAAGTGGTGCGAAAACAATTTTCAACAGCAACAAATGCAAATGGTAATATCTAAAAGCCAAGCCGAAAACACGAATGGCATAGAAAACTAAAAAGCACAAAAAAATGTTTGTGGTACAAAAGGAAGGGGCTTCTGACGCCATGCACAAAGCGCACTGCTGCTACAGCCGTTTGGATAGAAAGGCGCCAAAGTAATATTTAGGTACGCAAGCGCAACGATAAAAGTTGAAAAGTGAATGCAAGTGAATTCAGTTTTCGTTTTGTTTCTTTTCTCTTTCTTTTTTATTTAATATGTAGATATCAATTTCGAAGGGTTTTCGTACAATTTTGCTCCATTTGTTTTCCCCTACAACGTTTGTGGCAACTGCGAGAGCAACTCCATTTGAAATTTAATAGCGAAAAAATGCAAAAAACAAAAATCAATTGAGAATGAAGAGCAGCAGCAGTATTACAAAAAAAAAAGCGAACAGCAGAAGTCGAGGAATGCAGATTCTTTTCCCTTGTAAAAATTAAGTGCACTAAGCGAAAAAGTATTAAAAAATAAAGCAGTTAGAGAGAAAATATGCTTGGCAATAAAAATAATGGCAAGAGAGGCATGCGCTGCTGCTTATGCGAGCTATAATTGAAGTTGGACAACAGTTTTTGGTCGGCAACATTCCTGGTTGGTTTTGAGGTTTTAGTTTTTGGAAGTTTTTTTTCTTCCCTGACACAAAGCGCGAATTTTTTTACTACCAAGGATACGAAAGCCAAAATGCAGTGTAATTTAAACCGAGGAAGGATGGTGCGAAAAAAAGCAATCAAATAAAGGGCAAAATTTTAAAACGAAGGCGAGTTTGTGAGTGAAAGAAGTTATAAAATTTCGCTTGGTAAAAATGAAAACCAAATGCCACTTACTTTGCAAACTTTCCGCAATTAGAGCCTAAGTGTTAGCTGGAAATGTGAAAATACTGGAGGCACAAAGAATCCTTTCTTTGCCTTTGCGGAAGTGAAGTGCGTTTGTGATGTAAGGAGAGGAGTAGTGAATGCATGAAAGCTTCAGTGAAATTCAATAAAATAAAACTCAGAACAAACATTTACAAGGGTCAGCCTTTTTTGAGGTAAAACATATTACACGGTATTACAAATTTTAAAAAACTACATAAACTTTTTAAGTGACATAGCAAGGATCAAAGTTTGGACCAAATTATTCAAGTTTATTATTTTTTTTTAACACATTGAATATCTAAAGTTATTGATGGAAAATCATTTTCTCATAACTTTGCGACTTGAGTGATTTTTCCCATTTATTTTCCGAATAATTTTAAGTTGGATGGCAGAAGCAGCGCAAAGAGCATTTTTTAAATGCCTACCTCTGTTGGCCCCTTTCGCCCTTCACTTTTAAGGCTTTGTGACTTCTCAAAATTCGCTCATCGTCATCTTTCGGTATTCTTTCCATGTTACTCTTCTGCATTTTTCCGGGTTTTTCGGAAATGTTTAGGGCCTCTGGGACCTTTTCAGTACTCTTCGGGATTTTTTCAGAACCTTCTGATATTTTTAGGATTTAATTGTTGTTAGTTTCCGACTTCTTTCTTTGCAAATATTTTTCGGCAGTTTGCAATGCCTTTTAGGATGCATCGAATTTTGTTTGGACTTTTTGACAATTCGGATATATCAACAATTCTTTTCGAGTTCTTTTGGGACCTAGCGTAAATTTTCTGGAACCTTTCAAGTCTAGAACTACATACATTTCAATCTTAACTTAGATGTCTTACTAATGAGAAGAAAAATTATCAGTATTTTGTTTTTACTTAAAAAACTATTAGGATCTCAATTCTAGTTGTTCATGATTTCTCGATTCTTTTACGCATCATTTCAGTATCTTTCCGGCCCCTCGCATTTTTCGGGGGTTTCAGGAAGTATCGATAACTTTCAAATTATTATTTTTTTTTTATTTGTAAGTTTTTTGAGTGAATTTTTCGATAAATTCATCGATTTTTATCGACTGTTTGTAACGCATACCATACCCATATGAATTGTAGATACATTTTGTGATATTTTTACTGACACATTTATCGATGATTTTTTTTCAAAATTTTTATCGATAATTCTAACGGCAGCGGTATTCACTGATTGAATCAGGACAATAGTCTCATTTCCTATATTTCATCGGTGCTCATTATTTAAAATATCATTAAATTTATCGATCCATTTATCGAAATATTTATGTAGATACAAATTTTTCACGATTGTTATCAATGCAGAAGTACGTTTAAAATTACAATTTTGTCGTCTTCTCGAGCAATATGTTTATTGATTTGTCGATGTTTTCCGCAATATTTTTATCGATTTTATTAAAAACCTAGTTATCGTCATTACTATTGTTTTTATTATGGGTTTGGTCTTTCTACCGTTACTGTTTGGTAGTTTTCTTATATCGGTTGACAATAAGTAATCACGAACGGATAAATGTAGCCAAAAGTGGTTGTACTTTTCTTTTGTCTTTTTATGTGGCCTTTGAATAGTTATTTACAACAAAGAACTAAAAAATATTTTAACTACTCAGAAAATAAAAACTTAAAAAAATACTATAATTTCGCTCTGATTTGGATTCGGTGACAGTAAATAAGGTGCCGAAGGCTTATATTCAATACCCTCTAATCTCTGCACGTCTTCCCACAAACAAGTTTTTTTTCCTCCAAGAGAAATTTTTCGGATGTCATACCCTCTTTTATGGTTTCTAATTTTTATCTGATAAGTATTTTCTGCGAAATTTCTTTAACAAAATTGTTCAGAATGTTTCAGCTCTTACAACCGTAAAATGTAATGTCTATAATGTCGGTTCATTATTTCCCATACATACTGACTGCCGACACCTGAGCGTATGAGTGATTTTGCGTGAAGCTTCTCATTAATCCTAGTGGATACAATTTCGCCCGAATTTTCTACCTTCCTACTTCATTTTTACATCAGTTCGTTTGTTCAATCCACATCAAAAACTTTTCTGCAGCATTTTTTTATACGTATTCTCTCCAATTATAATACAAATCCAAACCAATTTACTTCTTTGTTGTTATCCTCACTATGTTCGGCTTCTTCTTTTTTTTCATTTACTGACCTCAAATTTAAGTTTAACACAGTTCAAAAAGTTCTCCTATGCCATCAATCAAAATATGTGTTTCAGGAAAACTTTTTCGCCACACATACATACAAATTTATAATAGTTAACGCAAAAATGCACTCATTTCATTGCTGTGGCTATGTACTATATATGTACATACATACATATATGTACAAAAGTATTAGTAGTATTGGTAAAAGTTTGCTAAGCACACATAAGTTAATTTATCGGCCAAATAACTCAAACAAAAATAAACTTTTTGCTTAGCAAGCGAATTAAGTGAATTTCAGCGCATGTTGCCACGGCGGCCGCAATTAACTTTTTGACTAAATTTGCTTAATTTATCATTTGAGCCATGAAATGTGAACAGGAAAGTTTCACAAAAGAATGCGGCATAAACATTAACCCACACCAAACATGCCAAACATATGTACATACATACATATGTTAGTATGTAAACACAAATGTGTAAATGTTGCGTGGGTTCGCACTTCAAAAGAATACCAATTTCGGCGGTGTTTGTATAGAGCAAGCAAGCCTGCTGGGGAGGATGTACACATGATGGAAAAGAATTTCAAAAATTTGTAGCAGCTAATAAAACGAAAATAAGAAAAAAGTTGAAAATATGATGAGAACGCAAAGAAAAATATGAAAGTAGACAAAATTAACGATGCGAACAGCAATAGGCAGAAAAAAGGTGTGGGTGGAAAAATTTGGAGAAAAAATAAGGCGGCCAGGAATACAGAAGGTGTGCAAATGTAGAGGCATGTGAATATTGTGCTCCTACTTACACATGTGTCAGATTTTCATACACGTGTATGTACATTAGGGTGCATCACACTCAATAAAAAATATGTACTATTTTTCAATCGGAATTATAAAATTGAATACATATATTTTAAGGCTTCTGTCAAAATATTTCAGAAAATTTTAGAATTTACGTGAGCTGAACCTATTTTGAAATTGCGCCAAAAATTTCTTCATTCTTCATTCATTTATTGATAAACCTTTATAAAATGGGTATGGATACCTTTTAAGCTTAACACTTCTAGCTAAGGTGATTTTTTTGAAAAAAAAAAATATTTATGAAATTATATTATAAAAAAAAAACCACAAGCGACTGCAACGCTTATATAAAAAATTAGGAATGCCGTTAATTTGTTCATGATTCTATGATCGAAAATAAACCCGATTATTACAAGACCAACCTTGAAATCTCGAAACTGGTTTTCGTGGTCCAAAGCTATCCGGTAACGTACATAAAAAAAATTAAAAACATTCCTCCTTTTTTGAAGTCGGTAAGAAACCTCTGTTTTGGATCGCTATCGCACTTGTGTACGTATGATATGAATGTTTTCTGAAATATGTTTGCAGGTGTCTTAAGTTATAATTCCTGTGGAAAAATCTCAACTTTTTTAGTGTCACACTCTAATGTACATACATACATAAATTCATGTGTGAATATATTAAAAAAAAAATGTTGATTCCTACTTCTTTGGCTTCCACATTCTTCATTTTTCTGCTTACAGCCGATGATTGATTAGCAACATATTTGTCATGTTGCTGTCAGATTTTTCTTCTTTTTTTAAATTTAACTACTGGTTTCGGTTTCAGTGGCTGCTTCTGTTTTCTTATTTCGTGCTCCACTGCTTCGGGGTTGTTTTTTGTGTATTTATTTTTTATTGAATAAGATTTAGCTGCATACACTTTAGCTATCTTCTGTTGCTAAATACGTTTATTTTTCTATTAAAGGGTTACATATGCACATACATACTTATTCAGATGTAAATAACGTCAACTATGCTCAACTAAACAAATAACGTTAAGTAAAATGATTTTCAGCTACTCTAACAGGAAGTACTATCAACGGACCCGAGATCAGTCGAGTATCCACTGATGCGTAAGAGGCTATGGCAGTAAGATTTAAACCCCGAATGGGACTTCGATGAATAAACCACTATGACGTTGAGTGCACTTCACAATTAACGACAGTTTTAACAGTGACGGGTTCACCATCGTTCAATATTTCCAAATGATCCTAACATAATTTAGATAAAGCACTATAGATCACTCATGCTTAATCGTTGGGCTTGTTTGTCTTCTGTGACCACCAACCAAATTTTATTTTTAATATTTTTGTACTATATACATCCACAATACTGCTTTAATGTTCCCATCTAATATATAGTTTAAATATATCTGATCTACGAATTGATCGGAGCCGCTGTATTTGGGTGTTAAAGAGTTCATCTGTCAACAGATCGCTGCCAAAATCCGTATACCTAATCCTTGGAAAGTGCGAGAAGAAACACAAAAAGTACTCTGCCATCTCACCCTCTTCATGACAGGATGCGCAACGAGCAGTGAGCAGTAATAAATCCCACAAAATGCCCACCTGCAGCCCCTCCATTTCTTCCAGCCGTGCCTGCGCGAAATGGTGGGACTGGTTGCGAACTGTGGACTACCTGCCATGTTCCTGCTCTAGCTAAATGGCCAGATGCCTCATTACCAGGTACAAGTACTATCGGGTACCTAGGAAAGAGAGTAACAAGCAGTTTAAATTAAATTCAGAAGTTGCTTGGGAATAATCAGAGGGTTGGCCAATTTCTTAGTGCAACTTAGTTCTAGCTACAGGCACCAAAAATCTGGCCTTTTCACCTATTATCTACCACGTAGTCCACAGCACATATATATTGTCCCCCTTCAACTTAGATATAGGCTCCAGATTCTGACCCTTTGCACGTTTTGGAGCCATCCGCAAAGATCAGTATAGTCAGAGCACTGATTTCTTTTGAGCCAATAAGTGATGAAAAAGCATCTTCGGGAGTAAAGACGGGAAAGCTCTTTTAGGACGACCAGGTTTTGACGTTTGGTAACGCCAGTTATTGAGAGTCTAATTCACAATACCACAGATGCATGGCTCATGATGGGTTTTATCATAAAAGCGTAAATCCGTATGACTTCTATAATTAACAGAGCCTATGCACGTCTTATGAAAGGCTTGTTTGCCTCTTCCGAACGCTGTTAAAACTTAGAAGGTCTTCTGTTCAAAGCGTGAATTCCATAAAAGTGTCCTGTATAGGACTACACCTGAATATTGCACTTGGGAAGAGGTGTATCCACATAAGCACGTAAGCTAGGAGTACTCTCGAATACCCACCGACTTCTTTTGGTCAAATGCCCTCAACCCTACTCAGTGTACACTATTCGACAATAAGAAAACGTGCAACTGCAACATCAATCTGGCCTAGTGTGGATCGGAGACGATTGGTTGAGCGCAAACCTCGTTCGTGATGAAGGCTTTTACACAACAACAGCCAAGTGAGATGGACGCACTGTGACTGAATATGACGTCTGATTAGTGCCACAGTTGCCCTTACAATAAACAAAAAGCATTCTAGTTTTAAGTACTCATTCGAAAACTTGGTAAAAGTAACTGAAATAAATAATAGAAACTCAGGAAAATATTTATTTGCACCTTTCAACCGAACACACTCAATCATCAATGCTCTGCGAACAATTGCAACCTTGCACAACAGCCAGCAACGCTATCGACTGCAACAATCAACATTTTGCCACTTTACCACAGACGTGGATAAATAAGAAAATATTTCCTATCAGACAAAAGCATACTTATACATACTTACGTATTTGAGAGAATTTTTATCGTAGCTGTGAAAACGGAACTACATAGTGAAAATAGATTAGATTAGGAACTGGTATTAAATGAAGGGATTAGGCATTGCTAGTTTCAAAGTGACTGGGTTTAAAGTAGTAACAATTTTTTTTTTAACGTAAATTTATGTAAGTTGTCTATAACTGATTTGTTTTGCTACAAATGAGTAGATATTTTTTTTTAAATATATTTTATTGCATATGAATTAATTCCCTAATTGGTACAAAACGGGCGCTAGCCGCGTTGAAAGCTTGACAGAACTGACATTACCTTTACTCACTCTCGCTTTGCGGGTGACCCCAGTCGGCACCATGGTGACCGTAGTGCAAGAAGTCAGCTTTGTTTCGTGTCCAGGAGCTCTTCGACACAAAAGTTAAGATTACATTCGTTTGCACCTCTCCCAGCAGTTTTAGGCACTCTTCCATGCCACAAGGGGCCACTGGCTTCTTTAGATGAAATATTCGTAGATCTTTGTCTTTTGGGTAATGCATAGGCAGAAGGATGGCGTCAACTACATACCCGGTTCCTTTCCATGCCTTCTTTTACCCTACTCTTATGGGAAAATTGAAGTCCGAACTATGCCATCAGTGGGCGGTCGTTGCCAGATAACTATCTACTTCCCGACTCATGCCCATTGCAAACAAATAGTCCGGCTGCGACTCCGAAAAAGAGTGAATCGGCCTCCTATTTACCCAGGATGCGCTACCTCGTGACACAACTGCTTACTTGCATAATGGTTGAACCTAACAGAATTAATGATCCTGAACCCTGACGCAAGTACGGATGGTTTTTCTTTCCAGAGGGTAGAACCTGCAGTATAATACTTCATACATATTTTTAAAGTTTATTCCAACTTTCAAGATGCAGCTTAGCCTTGTTGTTACCTAGGGTGTTTTCGGAAGGTATTCAAACCATCATTCGGATCGCTAGTGGACTTTAATCGCCTTTCGTAAAAATCAAACCCTTACTGCTGCATTGAGAAAATATAACTATAACTACAGCAAGTTTTGATTAGAACATAGTTAGTCGGCGTACGCCTCAAGTCAACTATTTCGCAAGACATACTGCCCTGCACTAATTATTGCAGCGTACTCGAGGACGAGAAGAGTGCCTCCTTTCCCGTCTGGCAAACAGACTCTATAATTATGTGTCTTTTACGTACTTTATTGTCTCTTTGGTAGCAATCCTTTCCTTCTAGATTACCTCTGCATGGTTCATCTTGGACATCGCACGAATAATAACTCTTGCCAAAAGGTGCTAGTTTCAGCTCGTAAGCAATCGATTAGCAGAGCTATCTTTCGACAAAAAAATCACATTCTAAAGTAGATAGAATGAACTGCTGGGGGAATTACGACGACCTGGAGATAGTAAGGTGCATGAAGATTCAATGGCTTGGTCATGTCATACGCATGGATGATGATGTTGCGGCATCCATGGATAGGCAAGCAAAGCAAGCAGGCTCACGGACACAATAGAAATACGAGGGTAGACACTGGGAATAAAACACTGTTGAAACTTTGGAAAGGACCGAGAAATTTTTTTTAAATTTTTTTTCTGGGCAATAAACCGTTCAAGTGGCATATAGGAAGAAGAAGAAATGTGCCTATCACCTATCTCTCATTCTCTACCTTTAATCTAGTAGTAAGTTTTGAAATGTTGAATCTTCTAAGTGAACCAGTTCAGAGTTAGGACGTTTAACTGCTGGGCATTTATTCCTACTAACGTCTCGAACTATGTACGTATGTATGTACTTCAGCACACCCACAATAAACCTTTAAACTCATCTATCTTTCTCAGCACCGCCTTATCAATCTTCATCTATGTATTTTCTTCAAAAATACATTATTTATGTTTATTTGCAATTTTCGTCTTTTTTCCTTATTCGCTATCGCTTTGCTTTTTGCATTTTTTCTGGCATTTTAACAATTGTCACATTTGACACACGTCATTTTAGCGCTCGTTATTCATGCCATTTTAGAGTGTCAAATGGAGTGCGACACAATGGCAACATAAAAGTTAGCACAACTAAGTAAGGCAACAATGCATTTTATGTACATATGTATATTGGCAGCTTACGGCGGAACAATGAAGATTGGCGAATTGCATTTGGTGAAACTGTGAATGTGGCAACAAAGAGGTGCGCGATTGCAATCGACTGTGTGTGTGTGTGTGTGAAGTAGACACGAATGATATATGTATGTACATATTTGTGTAGTAGCAACTTCATAGAAATTGTTGCGCAAACTAAGAGCAGTAACTAAGTACACTCAGAAAAAACATTCCTAGATGCTAGGAAAAAGTATATTATTCTAAGGAATATGGATATGGATATGGCTGCAATGACATGGCTGCCCTTATATGAGTAAACGATTTGACTCGGTTTAAGGAAAACACAATTCCATAGTTCTTAGGAAAAATTTACTTGCCATTACATCCCACGTGAAATGAATAAGTATGCCATTTTGCTCCTGGCGCTCAAAAAGTGACAATGGCCGTCAGAGCAGAGCTCTGGATTGCTAGTCGAGAGATGCAAGGTTCGTTCGAATCCCAGAGCAGTAAATTTTTATTTTTGTTTGATATTTTTATTTTTTTATTTAAAAAAAAATTATCTAATTTATTTTTGATGGTATATGCGTATTTAGGTTTTTGTGTATATAAAATTAATTTTACAATTTATAATTTATATTTAAATTTAAATAATTGACTTACCTTACTCTAACCACCTCCAACCGGACTCGAACCTGCGATCTCAGAACCAGAAGCATTAGTCCTCACGCGACGCCACAGCCGACATTTGCCAGAAAAGCAATTAATTTAGTCTTAGCAGCACTGACAAAATTCAAAATTAGTTAAGAAAATTATTACTTATATTGAGTACATTTATTTCCTCAAATTAATTACGCCCTATTTTTAGCATGAACCTGAATTAAGGAACAACTTCTCAAATTGAGTAAATTTTTCGTAATATCAAGGAAAAAACGGTTACTCTAAAATAAGGATACTGTTTCCTCGTTTTAAGGACATTCTTTTTTCTAAGTGTAACACTGCGCAAATATTTTATAGGCTAGAGTATTTGTGCTTACTTCCACACTTCCACATTGCCTGGCTATGCTGACTTTTGTTGTTGTTGTTGTTGTTGCTGCTGCTGCTGCCTGCCGCTTTTTTGTCATGACAAATAAATAATCGTATCTCACGAATTGCAGAGCGCCATCCATTGCAATGCACACGCTTCATTTATCGCATACATTTATTTATTTGTGCAACAACGAAAATAATTTATTTATGCATATTTACAAGGTTTAAGTTTCTTCTCAAAGTATGTGTGTATACTTGTATGAGTGCGCGTAAATGTCATAGTATTTTAGTTGCGCATTTCCAAAGAAGCGCAACAGTCAGCAATTGTTGCTCAGAGGAGCTCATATTCCATTTTACTTGTGTATGTAGATAGCTGACTCTGGCTGGTTGGTTGCCTTCAACTGTGTACTCATAGTTATGTTTGTATGTACATTAGAGTGGTGCAAATTTTATATGGCGGAAAAAAATGTCATCCTAGAAAACGGGTCACCCCTTAGTTTTTTTCCTTGTGATATTTGTAATATCTATACCAACTTTCAATTTTCAGCTGTAACTAATGCAGTGTGCTCAATGACCTTGAAATGTTGCCATGACAACTGAATCTTGATATTTTTTTAGATAATTTAAGTTTAAAATTTTCTTAAATTTGCTTAACCAATCGTTCGATTAATATATGTACACAATACTACTAGAGTAAAATATGAGCATCATGAGCATACTCCAAGTTTATACTTAGAAAAGTAAAGCACCTCAAGAGAAAAAATTTTAGATGGTGCCCCAAACCCTATCTCAGAAAAAAAAAATTTTTGTGTACCACCCTAATGTACAGATGTATTTCGATTTATAAATTCAGTTAATATTTTTCTTTTGACTTAAGCGTTGTTTACATTAATTTCCACTGAATTTATGCTGAAATATGAGTTTGGCATTCGGATGGCACATTTCAATGCTCACACTGAATTTTGGTTACATTGAAGAATTGTGAACGCAAGTGAAGCCAGCAATTTTCAAGCAACTGCGATATTATTTTGTCGCGTATGTAAACAGTTTCGTTTTAACAGCAAAGCTGCAATTCTTAGTGCATACAGCTGAAAATGCTTTAAGGCGAAAAACGATACCATCGGATATTTTTGTTGGCAATGCTAGAAGTTGATTTATAATTTAAATGAAATGAATATACTCTATGTGCATTAGGGTGGTACAAAAATGCATCTGAATAGGTAAAGTCGAAATTTGTTCCATACCGAAAAAAATATTGCCCTGTTTTTTTATCTATTAAAAAATAGTTTATTAACAATTGTGTATTGTTATTGGAAGTCTCCTGAAGAGAACCAGGGATGTCTGATCGAAAAATATTGATTTTCACCTCTAAATAGTTTTTTTTAATTCAAAATAAAAAAACGGGGGATATTTTTTCGATATACACCAATCCTAGGTGATGAGAGCATTAAAATTCCGATTTTACATATTTTGGACCACCCTAATGTACATATGTACATATTTTTATTCACCAGCAAAAAGTAGACGCTGAAGAAGGTATTATTATAATTTTATTAAAAAATTTGGAAAATCATAGTGTATGGTTTTGTTTTTTGCAACGCTCTTGAATATATTAGTTGATCAAGACTTCTTAGTCCCAATCTTATAAAAACAGTGCAGTTGCAGAAAATATATTAAATTGGCTCCTTGGAGTGTGAGTTAAACTACTGTCACACTACGATGGTATTTTAGTAAATTGGCGATATGTTTATATAGGTGGATGGAATTTAGTTCGCGTGAATTAAGGCCGCCTTCGTATTTCTTCGGCGGCCTAATTGATTTTTTTTTCTATGCAAAAATACTGTTGTTAGCGTATCCGGTTTTGGAAAGATGTTCACAATTTCACTGTCAAAATGCTAATTGTATCCCATTTTCAAATAGGAGCCCAGGTGGCATAGAGGGGAAGGGCAACTTTCCTTAAAGTTTGGACTGAGCTCTTCCTAATGGGCGGGGTTTGGGGTGACACCCCTACAACCTCCACTGAAATCGATTTATGCTAGGCTAAGAAGGACCCTTTGCAATCCGCGGTCGACTCAAACGCAGGATGACCTTGCATTTACGTTCGTACCAGTTTTAGGTCTATGCTCGCTGAGCCTAAGGAAAATCCGCTGGCATTCAAAGGTCCTACTTACTCAACGGAAACCTCAATGAATTTTAATTCGCCCGTGTAAGAGTACAGTGGAGCTAGTCTAGAGACGCTGACATGATCTGTTTTTCAGGACGAAGTTGAAGCTTTCGAGAATATTATAGTGTCTAACCTGCGTAGTCTTCTCTAGTGCATTTCACTAGGCGATGGTTTCATATAATATTACGGACTTAACTGTTTTATCATGGCGGCAGGGCTCTTCTGCTGCAGTATAAGGTTGATGGTGCCTCTCTCAATCTTTTCACAAAACAGAGTCATGGTATGATACCAACTATTATGCTGATTAATAGTTACTTCTATCTTTTAGCTGTACTACCGACTTGATAGATGAATATAGATCGGATTAGCCGTTTATTTCGGTAGAATTTTATTTAGATTAAAGTCTCCTCAGAACTCATTAAATGAGGGTATTTGGACTGAGTTATTTCCGCACTTACTTCTTAGTTATCATACGTAAGGGTAAAATTCAGGTATCTCAGCTCTTTATTTTTAAATGTAATTAAATAGCAGCCAGAGATCAGTATTAGGCCTATTATCAGGGAAGGAAAGAAAAGGAAATGCAACAGTCACTGCGCTGTTTTATACTCATTCTAAACCTGCTGCCATCAAAATGCTAATTGGGTGTTGTATGGGTCCCCGGACACAGTGGCATTCCTGGCAACTGCAAGGCCGACGAGATGGTGGGAGAGGAACGGAAACATCTAAAGTCAATTTTACCCGAAATTCGGGCATACCTCTAACCTCCACCAAACACAGATTAAAGGCTCGGCTCATCGACGACGTGACTGCCAGGGGGGTTGTGGAAACTACCTGCTACTTATACCACCAGGAAAATCTGGCCAAAAGTAAAGTGCTCCATGGCTATCACTCGGTTGCACCGCTGCTCTGTCAGGTTAGTAGTCGGCGTAATGACAGGACACTGCCTGATGGGCATGCTGTGCTATCCGACAAACGACTTTAGCCGCAGCTGCAGAGACGAGGAAGGGGTGGAGGGCCTCGAATATTTTCCCTGCCTTTGTTCCGAACTAGCCATAATGCGCAACCCCTCCTTCAATAAATACTTTTTAGATTGTTTCGCCGATATGAACTCGGCGAAGAAAACAAAAATTTATATGTGCCTCTGTGCTCCGAACCTAACCTGTCCTCCTCCTCCAAGCAAGATATTTATATTGTACAGTCAATACCTATTGTGAGTGACCTATGTTGCCATGGATTGTATCCTGCGATCAGTCTTATGTAGGATCGTAGCTTTCTCCTTCTCTGCCTGAAAAGTTATTTTGCCACCACCCCGTGTGCCATGAGCCTCGTTCTTCACCTCGTTCTTGACCTGTTCGTAATAGTAGTAATATTTTGGCGCGTAGAGGTCCGCTAAGTGTTTGACCGAGCTTCTCCTCCAATTTGTGGTGTGCGTCTTGATCTTGTTACACTAGTGGAGAGACAGACGTACAGCTTTACGCCGCCTCCGAACGGCAAAAGTATTTTTATAAGAAACTTATTCAACGCAGAAATACACTCGGATGTTTGCCATTGCCTGCCGAGGGATGATCGCTCTAAGAAAAATCCGTTCCACTTTTGATGCTGCTCAGATCAGTTCATATTCCTCACAATAATTTTCGAACAAGACGATCTTATAAGTAAACCCAATGTATTGCCTTCACTGCACAGTTTTCCTCCACTTCTCTCATTACGACAGTATCACGACCTCGAAAAATATGTAGCTTTCCACACGCACGCGCACTCAATACGCTTAACATGTAAACATTTAATAGCGCAACAAAGTAAGCGTAAACTCTGCAATTGCAATTTGTCACATCAGCAAAGGATTACCGTCATTGCGCTTATGCTAAATATCAATTTACGATACAACGTGCAATGCAGAGAATAGTGAAAAAGAAGAAAAAAGAAAACCAACTCTGAAGCAAGAAACATACATACATACATACGTTCATGGGATCGTTCAGCTTACAAGCAGACATTGGCGAGTTGCAGAAAGGCCAGCGTTACGGTTTGCAGTCGAGTGCTTAACGACTAACTGCCCATTTGGAGCGGCGGCAACTTTGGCAACTTCAAATCAAAGCAACCACAGGCCAAGTGCTTGATTTGCTTAATCGCCATGCAAACATAAACAATTTTTTTTTCAAGACTCCATAAATGAATTTAAGAAAAACAAAGCTGAAGCGACAATAAATACAGACAGGCTTTCATACAAATATTTGCAGATGCTTGTCAATGGAGAATCGAGAGCGATCGACGTTGCAGATGTCGCTCGATTTGGGTGACAGTCGCGCCCCTTAGCCATGCCTGCTGGCATTCGCTTTAACTTTTATGATTGTGCTGGCTTGGTGCCACTCCGAAGGCGACATCATCTGCATCAGTGCTGCATTTGTGGCGAAATTAAATGTCAGCTGCGGATCGAATGACAGCTGCGGTTCAACGCCGCAATCGCGATTGCCAATGCGACGACTGCAAACGGCAATGAGTCGTTCTACTATGCCTTATTATTTTCAAAAATTTTGTTTGCATGGAGTATGCAGGAAATATGACAGCTCAGCGTAAGAAGAGCAACAACCATTGCATTGCGACGGTTTTAATACAAATTTTTAACTGATATTTATTTATTTATTTTTTTCTTTCTTTATTTGTGCGCTCACATTTCAGCCTTGCCATCGCAACCGTTAACGTTCACATTTCTCTGCTTTTGAGATTTCGGTCTGCTATAACTTTTTGTGGCATTTTTTACTTTTTCCCCGCTTTTATTTCGCCCCAACTTTCTTGCTCTCAGCCAAACTGGCTTTTCAGATAATGACATCGCGTGGTATGCGTGACAGTCGCTGTGATTTTATGGCGCTGATATGCGCGTAAAATTGGAGTAATTGAGTCAACAACAAGAAAAGCAATAAAAAAAAATATCCACGTCCAGCGCTGCATCATCTGCTTTTATATTTATGTACATATGTATGTATGTATGTATATTAATTTTATATTTATTTTTGAATGCCATATCTGCTAAGTGGTTGACGTTGTGGCCGCAAGCAACCAGTTCTCTTTAACGGTTTATCGCGCAATGCAAATGCTGTAACAAATTGGCATCAAATTTAAAATTAATTGAATCTTTATTGGCCAAAGACAGGCTTAGAGTGCATACATAGAGGCAAGCCCCTTTTTTGTGAGCAATAAAAAAATGCTGGATGGATAAATTAGCTGTCAGCCACTGTCGTTCGTGGCCTAGAATATATGTGATTTATTTCTTTTTTATTTGCAAACATATATGTATATGTGGAAATGTGCATATTAATCCGTTAACTTTTTCTAAGAACTCTCAGCTTCGCTTGGCAAGGAACACAATTAAGAGCATCAGTGGATCATAAATATTAGAAATAGGAGAGTGTTAAATTTTTCCTGACAAAGAATGGACCTGATTTCTCAAAAGATTTTCTAGACCTCTGATGTTTTCCTGGAGAATAGGGTTAAAAGAAATATTGAAATTTATTGTTCAGAGTCGTCGTCTTACAAGATTAGAATCCAGTGAAGCTCAAGTAAAATATCACGGTGAAGAGTAAAACTAAGCCTAACCAAGAAGAGCACGAATATAAGGGCTAAACGAATTACAAAAGTACCAATACTTAGACCACCAACGAGGACAATAATAAGTTAAACACAAAGAACAAACACAGAATAAATGAAACAAGAAGACCAGCAGCGCCATCAACAGTGCCAAGCCACATTCAAAATTAAGATCAACATGAAGACTACCAGCAATACAAAACCCAAACTCATAACAGCAAGAAATCCAGCTACAAAAATAGCAACAAGAAAATCACTCAGGGCAACTGAACATCCATAATAGAACTAAATTAGGACCAAGACAGAAATCGAGGTTACATACGAGGAAACAACCATGCTGAAGGCTTAGGCCACAAGAACAAAAACAAAATCCATACCAACACATAACTCAGTAGCCAAGAACAATATCAAGGTCAACGCCAACATGACGGCCTATACCCGAACTCAGGATCTTACCCAAAAACAAATCACGGCTAATTTCAAGAATGGAACCAGCACTTAACACGATAGTAAAATTAACCGTTGTACGCCTTGCAAGCGAATGATTCTCTGCCGGAGAAGAGTGGAGTGGCGTTATCTAACCATCTCCTTCAGGGTTTGCTACAGTTTATTTACACAGAATAATTGCTTTGCGGTCTTCAAAATTTTTCAACTTCCCGAGTGAATACAATATTTTTAGGGATACTTTCAGCAAGAGATTTTAGCGGTCTTTTACGACGAACTTGTTTTTTCTTTCAGCTATATTCTCAACTCTACCCCACAAGGCGCAGATATTAATACTGTTCGATATTTTTATTTCTATCGTTAGGGATATATTTATCAATTGCGTTGTCGATAGATCTTGAACGATAAATATGTCGATATCTTTATCGATAGATTTCAAAATATATCTATCGATACATTATCGATCTTGTTAACAAAAACTGTCAAAAATACCTGGTAATGTCCACCACTCTAGCGCCAATGTTTTTGAGCTAATTTTTAAAAAGAAAATAGCTAAATTTTAATACATACATAGATTGTTGCTACCGATAAACATACAAATTAGTAGATATTTGTTTTAGGCACTTCTCTTCGCATTTATTGCCCTTTCTTTCCGTTATGAATTTTACGACCGAAAATATCAATTAAAGAACTTTTAAAAAAACGAGTA
Organism: Rhagoletis zephyria; assembly: GCF_001687245.7. Classification (NCBI taxonomy): domain Eukaryota; kingdom Metazoa; phylum Arthropoda; class Insecta; order Diptera; family Tephritidae; genus Rhagoletis; species Rhagoletis zephyria. The sequence continues at coordinate 59,132 of NW_016157272.1, read as the reverse complement.
AATGCCTGTCAGAACTTGAAACTAATAAGTCTCACAAAATTTAATTTCGCGCTTATTTATGCATTTTAACCACTTCTTTATTCATTTCTTTTATATTGAATTTACAAAAAAAAAATAAAAATGGCATTCAATATTCTCCTTACAACTATCTTCCTTTTGGCAGCCTTCTCAATGATTTTCAACCAACTCAAATAACAATTTAATAAAATATCACCAAAAAGTTAGAAAATCAACAACACAGAATACAGAAAAACCCAATAAAATACTCTTGCGGAGCTGATGAACAGGAAGCAATGCAACAAAGCGTAACGCAAATTGCAATTGAAAGCGTGGAAAGTTTGTGCAAACTTTCGCGTAGTTGCATCGACGACCACTACATTGTCGCTTCTCTTTTATGTTCCCACTTTGTGCTAAGTAGTATGCAACTCATTTTTCCATTTTATTTATGTGGGTTTTTCTTTGTTATTATTGTTTCACTTTTCTCCCCTTTGTAGTTGACATACTTTTTGCAACTTGTGAATGAAAATTAATTTCTGCTGAAGCAATGCGACGACGACAGGAAGTGCACTTAAATGCGCTAAGTACCAAAGAAATATGCAACATCATATTCATGCAAGTACATGGAAGATGGGAGTGGCATAACAGTAGTTGAATCCTCTGCTGCTATTTAGTTTAAACTGTAATACAACACTGCGTGACTGATTGTGTGCCAACTTTCCAATAGCGATCACTTTGACATGCAGAGGCGATACTTCAGCGATATTTGCAGAAACGCAGAGAGAGAAAGTGGCGCATTGTTACTAACGTAAACGATATTATATGAAGATATGATAATTTTTCTAATTTGTTTAACACAACATATACCTACATACATATGTACATATATAGCATGACAAACTTAAAATTTGTTAAAAGACTGAGAGACAAGCTGTTGTCCATTACACGCGCCATTATTAAGGGCTAACAAGGCAATTCTGGCAACTGTCTTTCAACTCACCACAGTCTTTCGAAAGGCAAAAGCCAATTCTGACAACTACCTTGAAAGGTCTTTTCCGTCTTCCGTAAAACTAATTGAAAGATCTGTTTATTCTGTTTGTTTTCGAGCAATAAGTTTTATAAAAATCAATGAAGGTTAAAAGTATATACCTCTCTTTTTCAAACAATTAAAAGCTAAAAATTAAGTAATAGCAAAAATTTACATAAATTTTTAATTAAAAAAATTAATTTGTAAATTTTTCTAATTAAAAAATTTTCCTTTTTATAACAATACAATCTAAAAATTAAAAAAAAAAATAAAGAAAAAACAAAAACAAATGGTACAAACATAAAAAAAAATTAAATAAGTTCTCAAAAATTAAATGAAACTAAAAAATTTTTCTTTATAAAAAATTTTATTTGAAATTATTAGAAAATTTTATTAAAATAAAGAAAATTTTATTAAAATAAAAAAAGAAAAAAGTCTGTTTAAAAAAATGTATTTATATTAAAAAAATATTTTTCCTTTTAAAACAATGAAATCTTAAAATTAAGTTTGTAAAAGGAACCAAAATTAAAAAAAAGGAATTAAAATGAGTTTCTATAAAAAATATTGTAAGTTAAGGAGAACAACACTATACTTATCAAGCAGTTTCAACTTGGTTGCTTCACATCAACCGATTGCTTCAAGCTTTTGAAGAAACTCCACTTGAGACTAACCATCTTTATGACTGACACCTCCGACTCATTCGGAATATACCTCGAGTATCCGGTATCGAATGCTCTTTTTATGGGTATATCGTTAGATGAGCTCGATGAATTTCTTGATTAAGACAGGACTTAGTGACCCACCAATTTAATATCAGTAACCCTAAGAACAACAACGGAGACTAGATATGGTCTCCGAAATTATTTGTCGACACGCTCGAGTCGCTGGAGGACTTTTCCGTTTCTTCGAACTCCGCTGTCAGTTTTATAAACCCCCTTCTTCGGAAAGATTCACTCCCTTAACGGTTCAGTTACTGGCGCTTAGCGACCTGGCACCTTTACATACGATTCGACGTCGGAGACGAAGGCCTTCGCGAAGTTTTTCTAGTCCTCCCTGCTCCGTGAGGCGACCAGACGATTACCGATTCATAGAACTTGGGATATCTGATACAGACGCTGTTCGCTGGGGGTAAAAACATGAAAAATGGCATACCACTTTAAATAACCTTTGAATATACGCCAATGCGTCTGTTAACTGTCGCCGATTACTAATTGACAGCACGTGTCTTACCAATATGATTACACGCAGGCAAATTGGCAAAATAGAAAAAATCAATATAAATATACGAAGCAGAAGAGAGGACAGAGATAACAACTAGACAAGCGATAAAAATGTGACAGTAGTAAATACTAAAATGAAAGGAGCAGAAGCACACAAATCAGCGAAAATGTGATAAAATGTTAGTCCGCCGCCGCCACTAAGAGATACAGAAAGAAGCGTGTGCATAATAAAAGGCAGGTCAGGCCAAGCCAGACAGAATATGCAAATGAAGTTTAAAAAATTTAGAGCAGCAACGAGACGATTACTACTAGCTTGTTTTAAAGCAGACTAGTACTTCGTAGCTGTCTAGCAGACAATTGAGCAGAGCAGAGGCAGCAAAAGCGAGCTGTAGAAGGAGCACGCAGCAAAAGGTGTGAAACAGAATTGAGGAGTGCAAAGTTCGTAGGCTGAATTGGCGCCTGTAACAAAATTTTTAAATTCGCCAGCATGGGGAAGCATTAAACTAAGCAGTAGTCGATGTAGAAGCATTTTCTTGTGTAGAGCGCGACACGACAGCAAGGAATTTTTATTGCGCACACTCGACTGATTATGTTAATCGAGTCGCTATGTAAGCATTACCTGGTGAATGTTAAGCAATTTGTCGGCGCTAATAGCTGGTTGGCGACGCGAACAATGAGACGGAGGCGGCCAAGCAGCAAACAAAAGTGACAAATGCGAAGGATGTGGGAAGAAAAAAAAAGGTATCAGGTAAAAAAACAGAAAAAAAACCTGGGAATATGCAATGACAAGTAAATGGCAACCAAATAAAAATGAAACGAATAAAATGGACAGCGCCGAAAGCCTCTTGTGTAAAATATGTAAGCTTGTGCACATTAAATAAATTGTCGTAATAAATCTATGTAAATTGAAGCAGTCGCGGGAGTTGTACAAGCGAGCTCAAGTGAAAGGAAATTACTTTCACTTTTCTGACTAATTGCCACACATTAGGTTGCCAAATAGGCAGACGAAGGGAGAAGTGAGAATTTATCAAAATGCAGTCGACCACATGGAATAGGATTGCAACGGTAACTTTTACTTGTGCAACAGCAGCGTCGTTGCAGGCTTTAGTTCGAGTTGAATAAGCATTTGTAGATAACAAATTTTACATAGAGACAATTGCGGCAGCTATGCTCCAAATAAACTAACCGCAAATTTGTGTGTGGTGAAAGCCTAAATTTCTGACTTGCAACAAAGCTAAATATAGTGGGTGTGCCAAGTCAACGCATGAATGTTGGTGTAAAAGAATTAAATGTAAGAAAAGAAAAGAAAAAAAAAGAGTCAAAAAATGCAAACGAAAGGAAAGGGAAGAAAATAAATAAATTTTTTCATAAAAAAAAAAAATAATTATCGAAAACGGTTCACTTGTTTCGAAAGTTTTCCGGTGAGTTACATACAAAAAATATTCCGATGAATTGATTAACTTCCTCCGTTTTTTTAAGTCGGTTAAAAATTGAGTGAAATTAATTATATTAATTTTAAACAAAAAAAAAAAAAAAAAACAAATCGAAAATAGTCCTACAGTTAGTTTTTGTGGAGACAAAAAAAATTTGCCTTATCCTGAGTTTCGCCTGAAAAAAAAATTCACCCGAAAATTTGTCATCCGCCCATAGTAAAACCATGGAAACCAAAAGTGAAAAGTGAAAATTTTTTTTTTTCATGCGTAGGAAAAATTTTTTCTGTAAAATTTAAGTTTTACTTTTGAATTAAATTTTTTTCTTACATAGTTGAACAACATTTATGCTTTCTATTTCTTTCGATCAAAAAAATATATATTATTGTAATAGATATCTGTTTTTTCAACAAATTTTTATCCAACAAATTTATGAAAACACCAGCTAAAATATAATCGAAAAACCGAGATCCAAAATCAACGTTTATTGCTTACCGAAAAAATTAAATTGGGAAAATATCGATCAAATAAAATTAGTTATTCGAATTTCATTTTATTATAAAAATCATCGTATCAAAATCCTATCATTACGCAGTCAAGTCCACTTCTATTGAATGCAAGTTTTTATTTCGATTATAACGGATAAAATTTTTTTTCTGAATTTCTGTGATTAAGGCCCTATATTAGACCACTATACGATACCAATCCTAATCGTTTCATAAGTGTAAAAAAACATCAATTTGTAATAGAAACACCCTTTATAGTTCCACACATGCCAATCGTCGCAGGCAAAAACTATAAATTTCCATTACCAATTTCCTCTTACTCTACATAACATGCTCACACAAATTCGCTGATTTTCCCTCTCACTCTCAATCATACACACATACGCAATTGATCTGGGTAAATTGCTTGCTCCAATTTCGGCCTAACCCCAATTTGTGTTAATCCTTTTTTGAAAAACGATATAATTACAGCACCACTGACTTCATGGTTACGCCATGTGTGTCCGGTGTGTGAGCGCAAATATCCTTACAAACTGACAAAATGCTTCATTTTATTTGTTATTGTATGTACTGCTGCTGCATTGTGGAGCCCGTTCAAATCCCTCAGCTTATTAATTTCCATAACAAAAAGCCATAAAATATTCGTGATTTAAAATAAACATAAATTACTAGCCAAACAATTTGTAAGTCCATTCTTATTTATCGGACACAGCTCAAGCGTTAAGCGGCCAATGAACAAAACACTCACAAATGTATAGGAGCCGTTATTCATAATACTAGAACAAATAAAAGGCAGCCTAAATGGCAGGACAACTGGCGCAATTTGTAGGAAAACTTCACTTTTTGCATGTGCGTGTGTGTGTGTGCATGTGTAAAATTTGTATGTAAATGCTGGTATTTATTCAAGTGTTGGCTTAAACAATTTGCAAAATTATGCACTTGACAAGCACAAATGGAGCGAAAATGCCTTGCGCTATACTCGCACCATACTACAATCACACGCAAATAAAAAGCATATAAATTGCATACTCACTGCCGGCCATCCTAAAGGGATTTACGTTAAAACATTCGTATGTGGAAAGTAGAACATGAAAAAGCAAAATGAATTAGTGAAAGCTCAGTACTTACCACTCCGCCAGCGTGGTAATCGACATTAAAAGGCCATACAAGTGTTGCCAAATGGAACGAATGTTTCGAAACGACTACTAGGATGTCGAGGAACACACATATAAGAGTGCCAAAGAGTACCTTGCAAGAGAATAGAAAAAAGTGAAAGTTCAAAGCAATACAGCATCGCCAATCGAAATTCAAAAACATATTTTGAGCTATTATATTTAGAGCTGCATAATATGTATTTTTATATATGCTTTTGAAACTTTCACTCTCCAATAAGCTTTGTTACTCAGCGCAGCTTTCAGGAACTCTAAAGTTATACCTTGTTCTGAAGCTTTCAAAGGTTTCATAAACTTCGATCCACACAGCTTTCATTTCCATTGAAGAATATGCATATTTTGAAACTTTTGCTATTGCAAGATTACAGAAGATTTCTTCATGATTTCTTAGAGTAGAATCACTTAAAACTTTCACTCTCATGTAGGCTTTATTACTCAGCGACAGCTTTCAGGAACTTTAAACTTTACCTGTTTCTGAAGCTTTCAAAGGATTGGTAATCTACGACCTCTAAAGCTTTCATAGGCGTTAAAGGGTAGTCATTCTTTGAAGAGATTTAAACCTATAGAAGATGTCTTCTTGATTTCTTTTAGTAGGATCAAATCTTCAAGATTAAATCTTAAGAGTTTACTAATACTTTTTTCTTGCACCTGAAGTTTTAACCTTTTTATAGTTCTGTAAAGCTTTCTTAAGATTTTGAGCTTTGATCTACAAATCTTTCATAGCCATTAAAATAACTGTACCTTGCGAAACTTTCGCTTATTGGACGTAATTACGTCATATGTGGTATATATGATTAAAATCCGATATATTCGTATGCTGACGAAGCTTTCGTTTCCACTTGAGCTTTAGTAGACTACAAAAAATTCACGTAATTTGAAATCTCAGTTTCTGCTAAATCCTTCATAGTCAAACTAAATCCCTAGTTTCAATAGTTAGTACTTTTTAATACCTTTTTGTTACTTCTTAAACTTTCACTTTCGACTGAGCTTTAATATTCAATGAAAGTTTCACATGTTTTAAAGTGTGACATTTTTTAAGGACCGACAGAGCTTTTATTATTCATCAAGCCGTAACTTTCATTTCTACTGTTTTACTCTTACTTTATGATTTTTAAGGTTTTCAACACTTTTTCGTATTTATGAAGCTTTCATATTCAGTTGAAGCTTCGTTATTCGTGATAAAGGTATCACGAAAAAAATGCTCGCTTATTTATTTCTTAAAGAAAATTTACAGCAACAGCAAGGTATTTTTTCAATCAACAGAAATAATAAAAAGTATTTGCAGTGATTTTTCCTGCCCTTAACTAAAAAGAGTAGAGAGAAATTTTGAGCATTAAAGCGGCTATGAATTTTTCAATTTCTGAATCTGCCAAAAGCTTAAAATTTAACAGCTGGATATTTTCAGTGTTTGCTTCTGATTTCCTTTCATTTCCTATCGACCATTTGCTATTAACATTTGTCATTTGAAACTTTCACAGTTGTGGCGCAAAATAGCCTGTAATTTGCCATAATTGTAACACAAATTTGTTTAAATAATATAAGCGTTTGAATTCATTTAGGAATTTAATTTCGCGGAACTTTAGCAAGCATTCGCTGATGGAAGAATTCTCGTATGAGAAAACTTCAGAGGGTCATTCAGTAGGGTGACACATGTGGTTATAAGATATTAAAGGCGTATGTTTAGCTTTGAGGGGTGCAGTTGCGCTAGTAATAGGAGTATCGCCAACTGTTTCAAATCAACAGTTAGCCTGGAAGTATGTAGTAAAATTTGCTACAACAAATTCGCTATTTAGAGAGAAACATTCATGTACTTCTCAAATGGCTAATAAATGTTTATGTGGATATCACTATGCCAATTATCATCATCTTTAAATTTAAAATTTTTTTCCAAGGAGGAATCATTCTGATACTTAGACAAGTTAAGCTGTATGAGAAAGTACAAAACTGTAGCCTTAATTTTTCCATCTCAGTTAGCGCAAAAGGGGCTTCTAAAAAGCAACTTTCTCAAAAGCCAACGTAAACAGTACGTTGACGCTTTTGCCTCCCAGCCATTTGAAGTTTTGTAAATGCCATCGCTAAGTGCAACCGAACCACACTTAGACGCTAATGAAGGTGGTACAGCGTAAATGCCATTTACAGCAAATGTAATACCAGTGAAATTGAAGCCATATAAGCATAGAAGAAGAGCGAACATTAGCAGAGAAATTGACATCAATAAAACCAACTTGAGTGCCAGCTACGCGCACTTCAATTAAAACCTGCGTGCGAATTAATGTGGCATCATTTTTTCCACTGCATCACTCTAGGGATAAGGCTTAGCAAATAGAGCTGATGTTCGCCGAGTGGGATATATAGAGCGTGAATATTTTTGCGCAGCTTTTCGACACGAAAATCAAGGTACATTTGTAGCTAGCGGTAAAAGCAGCCGCTGCTATTAATCACTAGCTGGCTAAGGGGCTGTTTGCCACCAATACACCTGCACTATAGTCTATGGTTAAGACACTCACTAACTCTGGGTAGCCGCCTTTAAGCTGGACTGAATAATGAGGCTATCGCAGCGCGTAGCGACGACAACAATTGATGTCACTGCTCATTTTCCCGTTGTTTCCGATGTATGACAGGCCTTTAGGGGGGCGGGTTAGGCTATTGCGTGTGCTTTTGTGGATATTTGTAGTGCAACTTGTGGCAATCAAGCTACTCAACATCGTGGAAAGCGCATTCACAGCTAGTGATTTTTGACATTTCACATCACACATGTTGCCACAAGCGGCCTACGTTTGATTCAACCCTTCAATAACAGCATTGACAGCAACAGCGAGGCAGGCACAGCAGTGGTAAACAGCAGCTGTTACCAGCAATGTAGTCAAAGCAAAGATGCCGCATCAATTCACTCACTTGCCCAAGATACCTATTTACTCGCCACACCATTGCTAAGCGCCTCGAAGTATGCAGCAACGATAAGTGAATGCTTATATCGAAGCATTTATGCTTGCATGTATTAGTGTGCATCACCGCTGCTACCATGTAATGTTTTATTAATGCCTGTGCAACGGCACAGATACAGTACCAACAACAACAACAACAACAACAACCACTACAACAATATCCACAACATCCGACAATGTGACTGATTGCTGACGGCCACCCAGCGCTAACGCCTGCTGCCATGTCCAGTCAAGCATTTACGCATTCATGCATTCACGCAGAAGTCACAATGTGGCCTACTTAGGTTGATGATATGTGCCCGCAGTGCCCCAGCGATTGTGCGAAGTGTGTATTCAGAATATGCAAACAAGTAGTACTTGAATTCTTGTTGCTGCGCTACTCACCATTAAAGCATTGACACGAATACTCATTAGCATTTCATTCCAGGCTCTATTGGGCTCGGTATTCGACTATTTATTGTTGTTATTGTTTTGGCTTTTGCTATTGTTGCCATTGTTCACGTTTTGTCTTTGTTGCCTCTACCAATGCGTTTTTTTCATTGTTGTGCGCTTGCCTTTCGATGACCATTGCTGGCAATCAGGTTGATTGTTCAATTAGACTCGTTTGCCGCTGGTGGCACTCACTTGGGTATTAGTCCACTTTCAGGTGTGCTAAATCTTATTACAACAAAAATTATATATTATATGTGTGAACACATTTTATACATACATACATTTCTGCTAATTCGAAGGAGTTTCTTTCACCACTGAAACTCAAAATTTTGGAATTCGGTGGTGAAATTTAACAATTGTAGGCTGCACATAGATACTGTTGCTGCATTATTCTTTGCTAACCCGTTTAATGACCCTGAGGACCAACTCAGCTTACTGACACTCGAAATACCTTCTTCGAAAATGTCGACTAGCAAAGCTGGAGGGGGTCGCGTTCTGACAACTTTTCGGCAAAATTGCAGCCTTCTTCGTGTAGAGGTAGCCGCTTACAAGCAGCCGTCACCTACACCCTAACTGGTGTAACTCCCTTTTTAGCGCTCAGTCCGATATTTATTCCAATATTCAGCAGTCGGCTGTGGAATTGGTGAAAAAAAGATTTTCTGAAAGTCGGGGTTGTAGAAAAATAAGTGAATAGTAAAAACGAATATTTCTTAAGCAAGCTTTTTAAATATGAACGAAATTGGACGATAAATACTGGTGTACGAAATATACCGACCAGTGCGCCACCCATCGGCAAAATTTTTCGTGAAATTAACTCTTTTCATGTGTTTAATATACGTTTTAAATATGAACCAAATCGTACTACATATAAATATGGGTTTTTCAAATATCTCGACTCATGCGTCACCTATCTGATTGCTCAAAAACTGGGCAGCTTTAGAACAAGTGTTGATATGACTCCACCTCATCCGTATCTATCCAGCTAAGAATTCGGTAATATACAAATTTGGTTTCGACGCGGAGAGTGCCCTCCAGAAAGCTACGGTGGTCTGAGTTCAAAAAGGTTCCTTGACCGCCACACACTTGATCTGTCTGCTGGCTACTGCGGAGGCCGATGGCACTGGGAGGGAGCTGTCGAAGCCTCGGTCAAGCAGTGCGAGATGCTTTTTCTTTTACTTGCCATTCAGACTTTCACTTCACCTCGGGCAACAGCAAACGAATCCGCCTACTGTTCTCTGCCAAAAATAAACTTCGACAATTTGTAACCGAGAACAAAAGCGACCGAACCTCTCACCACTTCTTGTACGTGGAATCGACCATGTAAGCCATCTTCTTGTCCTATGCGGGAGACGAAGTTACTGGTGTCGGCGCAGGTTTCTCCCAATAGAGAGTATGTTTTTAGTTAAAAGCTTTTGTACGTGGAATCGACATTTATGATGAATCTTGAATGAAGCTAATTTATTCTTTTTTTAAACTAAGATTAATAGGATATAGGGAATTGAAAAGTATACAGTATATTTAATCCAGTTGTATGTCTAACTTACATTTTTTAACAACTAACTTGACTTTTACTTACCCTTTCCTCGTATTTTTTTCTTCCTATTTACAGCCGACACCATACCGCACCTCTGCTACAACGTGAGATGTCCGCCCATGTCCGACATGATCTGCCCACCGGACAGCAGCATACGCGAAATTCTCAACACCATCGAAATGAATCCGCTTACCGTAGCGCCTGATGTGACCGACGAAGCGCCCTACAACACCACCGAAATCGATGAAGAAATCTATGCAGAATGCTGCCTGGCGAAGAAGTGCCTCTGCAAAACTTGCCACATACCCGACTGTCATGGCGAGGATGAAGTGGTGGTCGAGCTACAGCCCGAGTCAATGAACAAACCCGGCCATTGTTGCGGCGAATATGAATGCCAACGCAAGCCTAATTGCACGGCAGGAGTAGATAGTGAGCTATATTGGCTGAAAGGCTGTCAACGTTGCCACTGCTTCTCCGGCAAGCCCATGTGCATTCAAATCTGCGACGAGGCCGTCAACAAAACAAAAGCAATCTGCAAGCCCGAAAAGTTGAATGTTTTCTTCGAGCATGGCGAGAGTTGGCGCGTCGGTTGCTATGAATGCGAATGCGTCGATGGCATTGAAAAGTGTGTGCTCCCTTTCTGCAGCAACATTAATTGTCCACGCGAACGACAGGTGACGCTAAAGGATGGCTGTTGCCCCATTTGTTGGCCCGATTGTGCGCCCATGCCGGATGAGGTATTGAGCAGCAGCCGTAGCGGCAGTGACAAATATGGCAGCGTGGCGCGTCGTTACGATGAAGATGTTGGAGAAGAGCTAAGCGTGCTGGATAATGTGCCACATGGCAGTGACTATAGCGCTGAAAATGAGATTGACACATTGCCGGATATACCCTTCGATGAGGAGGATGAGCTGGAAGGGGATAAGCAGTTGCAAACCACTACGAAAGCTACAGAAGGCAGCAAAACAAGCAGCAGTAGCAGCAGCAGTTCAACTTCCGCCAGTGCTGCCGTCACAGCCAGTCCAGCTGGGTACGTACACTCAATGTCGTCCACCTATGCACCTGCCGAGTACTTGCCTCTTTCACCTACTACCGCCGCACCAACACATGTAGTCGCTGCTCTTGCCAGTGAGCCCGCCATAGCCACCGCTTGCCCGCCAGTTGTGTCTGTACGCCATGATGCGCCAGCCACCTTCCAGCTATATCCCGAAGAGATTTTGCCCGAAGTTCAAGTCGTTTCAGAGTCCTGCAAGCATTGGATGATTTACATTGTCATTGGCATTTTAGTCGCCTTCATTGCGGTTTTGATAGCTTGGATCATCCAGTTGCGTTTGAAGCAACGCTCCTATCGGCCGGTTTCACACATCGATGACAATTTCAATAAGATGTCCTGTAATATTAAGGCAACAAATGCGTATGTTTAGTCAACGTTCGTTTTACGGAGGAATATGTAGTATATGATGAAGTATTTTGTGTTTGTGTATGCCAAGGAGAGCGAAAGGTGTGTAATACACATTGGGTGAACAAATTTTTCCACAGTTAAATTTAAGAAAATGTGGTTTTTGTATATCTGTGCCATACAAAAACCATACGGAAAAAAAGATTTAAAGTTTAGAGAAGTTGTCAAATGTTGGCCAAGGTGTTAGCTTTTTTTAATTATATAGAATTTTTCTTTTAATTCTTAATGCAAATAGATTTCTCTATCACTTCATTGAAAATCATTTTAAACACATATGAGCTTTGAGCACTTTTTTTAAGAAACTGTTGAAGGGCGGTTATCTTAGGTAGAATTTTTTTTGAATTTTAAACTCCCGTCTTTTAACGAATATATCAACACTAACTTGGGCTAAGCATACTTTCCAGAAAAGGTACTTTTTCACCATAAATTCGGTTGACGGCAATTAAATTTGGAACGAATTCAGTATCTGGGTATTTGCTCATATTTTCCTAAAGCCAATTAGTGTCACACCTATCAAGCAAATTAAAGCTACTGCAGCGTTTTGCGTCTCGACTGGCGCCACTCCTTAAAATCGATAACTCACCTGCTTCGATACCACCTTCAATCGTTTACCAAAACGTTGAGTTGTCTCTAAATTATTCAACTAAGGGGATATTTTCCACTTCACTGCTCGCAAGGTTCCAACCAGCCATGCTACTGCGAGCTAGGCTACAACGTATGTTCTGGGCCGCTAAACCAATGGGGCCTGAAAGTACTCATTGTTAGTGCCCAAGGGCGTCGAGACCCGGGCCTGGCCCCAGCGAAGTAGTCATCGGTGGGCCCCTTGAATTAAAACCTTTTTTTGAACTTACTTATGAGGGGAGGCTGAAATGTTCTCAACCTATGTAAGTAATAGCCAGTAATCTTGGTAGTACCGATTTTCCTAGCACTTACATCATTACGCTTTCAGTAATTGAGCCGTAAACACCACCTTGTGTGAGTTATCTGCGTATTGTGCGAAATTGGAGTACAGAGCTAACGTAAAATCTTTCACAAAGAGAACAAAATGCCGCCAGAAATGCTTGAAGAGATGTTTACAGTGCCTGGAGAGATCTGGACCTGCATTTTCCTCCACCAAACGTTAGAGCCGAGAATTCACGCATGACAGGGAGTCGCTGGAATATGAGCCCAGTTCAGGGCATCCAAAAACTGCCTTTACCACTGTTTGTTGGTGTTGTCTTCCTAAAAAAAAAAGCTACAATGAACTAGGGAGACTATTATGCCAGTTGAAGGAAATCAGAAACCCCCGCTTTCAGTTCAATTAAATTTTGGATTGCATGTTTTGTCATTTTGCAAAATCTTCTCAATTTATTTCCTATCTTAATTCCTTCGCCGGGCCTCCGACATTTAGCCGGGCCTGGTTCAATTAACCCTGCTGACTGCCCCTCTTGACGATCCTGTTAGTGCCCAACTCCGTAGCGCCGGTCTACATCACTTTGCACACGCACCAATTAAAGCAAATACTTTCTTAGCTAGACCTTCTGATTTTGGGCGAAATATAAGTTTTACCCACCTGCAGTCTCTCAAACTCTTTACACAGTTTCTGTCTCTTCAACTAATTTCCAACCAAATTGAGTCAGTGTTAGATGTTGGGTAGAAAATACTGCGGCCTTGAATGCCACTTAGACAAAATGTTTGATGGTTAAAATTTTTGCCGTTAATTTAAGTGAAGCTTTTTTTTAAGCTGTTCTTAAAAGTGCTCAAGTTGCTTATACATAAATTTACATACATGAATTCACTGTCTTTCTTAAAATATTTTTTTATTTTTTTCTTTATTCTTGACATTCAAACCTTTATTCGCTTTTGTAGACAAAGATCTCAAATTTTTATTTCCTTTCAAGTAAAAAAGTTTAAGTTTGTCAACATAAAAATTCATTAACTTTACATAATTAAGTATATAAAACAAATAGCGCGACTTTATTGGAAGAATGGCATATTTTGAAAAGTGTAAAATTCAAAACAGCAACTTTTAAATTTGCGTTAAACAACTATGTTTTGAATATAAAAAAACTTATGTATGTAGCCGAGCTTTGGTCTAAGATTTTTGTTTGCTCTCTATGACCGCTAAACACAGAGAAAATGGAAAAAAATTTGCCAAGAAGAAATTTTTTCTTTAATAATAATTTTCACAACAAGTTTCTTTTGGGATTTGACACTCTTCCCACAAAAACGCGATACATAGACATATGCATTCACATAAAAAAAAAATCTTGCGCTCATATTTGATAGATAAAATTAAATCTTAACAAAAAGTATTGAAATTTTTTTTTAGTTTGTCTTAATTTTAGTAAAACTTTTAGTTTTTAATACTTTATTATTAGTATAGTTGGTACATACATATGTTGTAGTTAGTTAGTCTAGTAGTTTTTAGTTAAAATTTAATGTAATTTAAGAACAATTTTTGCTTTATTAAAAGATAAAATATAATTTTCATACAAAAATGGAAAAAATTTATAGCCATATTCATAAAAAATAGGGTAGCTTCACAAAAGGGTTTACAGATTGAAAAATGTATGAAAACGTCACTTTAGAAAGCTCTTTAAATCTACTTTATTTTTTATGAATAAGGCCATTAGTGTTTATTTGTTTCATATGGGATGGCAAATTTTAAGCTAAAGTGGCATTTTTTTGTATAAAATTATATCAGTACTTATCCAGACAACGAGTTTAAATTTACTAAAGTAAAATAATTAATTTGAAAGAAGTTTTTTTTTTTTTTTGAAAAAGCCTCGAAGCTCCCCAAATCCAAAACGAAAAGCATAAAAATGAAGCATAATGCGTGTAACCGCATCGACTAATTAAATAAAATCATGGGTTAGTATAAGAACAGAAGTATACCTATAGTATTAACTTATTTGTAGTAAAAAAAACTGAAAGAAAGCTTTCACAAAGCCTTTTATTGAAACGGTTGGCTACTTTTCAATACAATTTTTTATATATTTTTTGTTTCGATGGAACGGCTATGACTAATAAATTTTGAAGAAATTTTTCTGCTCGTCTGCAGTTAATCAGCGATACCCGAAAGGTCGCGGCCCGAAGTACTCGAGACAAAACCATGATACCGTCTAGAGCCTCAGGATTTCTCGACAGTGGCTAAATGTTCACACCCAATAGAAACTGAACAAGCTCTAGCATGCAAACATTAATCAGAGATAATCATTTCTGACGCCGAACAGCTCCTCTCACGATGTTTTATCTCTCATAGTGCCTGCACTGGCACTACCACGCAAGAGCTTGACTTGGATAACCAGTTCATGAGCTATGTAGATTTTCTCTAGTACGTTTACAGCATCTATTATGCGACAGCCTTAAATGGGTAACCTTCAAGGGCACAGGGTAGGTTGTCTTGAAACAAGTTTATTTTCTTAGACCTTGACTAGCTCCATAATAGATTCTCTTTGAGACAATCACTTTTGGTGTGGGGAAGATTTCTTTAACTGAAATACTTTTCAGCAGTGATGGACTGCCTGTTGTAACCAACCCAGTTGTTGGCAAGGATTTTCTTGCCAGTGACAGCCATAAACTATCAGGGCATACGGTATTTCATCCGAAGCTAACCTTCCTGTACCAAACATTAGACGGGCTGTAGCATACAACAACTGAACAGAGATTTTCATTTCTGCTGCTGGAGAGGTTCTCTCGAAAAATATTATCTCTCTTAGTTCCCGGACTGGCTCTAGCACTAAACACCTTCACTGATCCTGGTCCTAGCTAGATATTCCTGACAGTGATTTCCTTTTCACTACCAGTACAAGCTGCGATACATTAATTCAACAGTCCATTAGACAGAAGCTGTTCAGAAACCACTGGACAGTGGCTGCTTAGAGCGAGCGTTACCCTTGTGTCTATCGGCTCGATAGTTTTCCTTGTCGTGCGTGAGATATATTTTCGGCCGAGGTACTTCTGTCTTAACATCAACGGTTCAAATAACTTTATGAGCCAATATTTGTGAAGAGCTAACTATTGGGAGATATTCATGTAGAAGATTTGTTCGTAAGCCAAAATCCACTTAAACATTTTTAAAAAAGTTATTACTCAAATTTCTAAGAAAACTAAAAATATTAGCTGCTACTATGGTCAACTTCATCTTCCAAGCATATAAAATTATTAAAGTTAAGTCTATATTTTTAACGAATCTACAAATATGGAAATGGAAAAACTTCATAACATTTGTATATGTATGGCATGCGAAAATTTCTCTTGTACATTTTTTTCTTCGAAAGAATTACACACTATGTATGTATGTGATATTTGTTAGTAAGTGTTGCAAAGAGAAAATGAGTAATGAATAGTATATAAATATACTTTACATATATAGAAGTAGAATAAATAACTCAATATGGATAAACAAAAAACTTAGAAAATCATAAGGGTTGCATTGTATACGCAAATTAGATAATAGGATCGAAAAAGCACTGATCGAACGAAATATTTTTAAATTTAATTTGAATCAGAATATTTTATATTTGCGTATGTACATGCACACAGTTATGAATAAACTATTATTAGAAATGCAAAAAACATATTATTGCTATTTAGTATACAACATTTGTTAAGTATAACATTACGCATTGGGTATAACACAAAAATAAAAAAAATAAAGATTTTGAAAAAACATAGAATTCAAAACATTTTTTATTTAATTAAGTGAAACGAAATGTGCACTTCGGAAATGATATTCAAAATTAATTTGCCGTGTCGATAGCAACACTTATTAGCTAGGGTTGCCAACATTTTGTAAGAAATTTTTAGTACTTTTTCAAAAAAATCTGAAAAAATATAGTACACTTCATATATATATAGTAGTTTTTTAGACGGTTTTTTATAGTACGGTTGGCAACCCTATTGTTGGCGTACAGTAGATTCAATCATAAACCAAAAAGAAGAAACCTTTTAAAGACACTCGGAAACTTGAAGTGACAAACAAAGAATAATTCAATTTTAATAGTGCATATTGATGTTAAATACTAGACCAGTCTCGTTCCTGGAAATGTAGGAAATAGCACGAGTTCTGCATAGATGCTGCATTGAACTAAATGGCTTAAGGTCATTTCTCACCACAGCTGGATATGGTGTCGACCTTGAGTAGAACGGTCGCTTCGCATACGCATACTCGTACAAAGAATGCCAAGTACAAGTAGCACCGTTACAGCACCTTAATAAATGCAATGACAGGCGTGCAATTGTTATATTACATTTACATTGAGCCCAAATGCGTCATTTGGGCGAGAAACCTCAAATGCGAGGCCAAATCACGCATTTCTCCATACAAATTCACATTTCCAGAATGACGCATTTCGACGCATTTACACAAAATCACGAAACAAATGCGTTCCAATTGCCGTACTATTTTATTGAACGCACTCAGAAACAAAAGTTCCACAAAAGCTTTGGTTTGTCTTTGACATTTGGAATTTTTCAAACACAAAACAAACACAACGAAATAAATAAATCTTTGAAATTTGTGTGTAAAAATTGTTAATTTATACAAGAGCTTTACACATTTTTAGTTTAATCAAAGAATAATTGCCTTTTTGTGTCCAAAAAGCGTTAACAATATAATAAATGTAGTGTTTGTTTACATACATTTTGTTTTTGTCTTCCCTTTTCATTTGATGAGAAGTCAAAGCAAATGCGGATCAAGCAGTGTAAACACCTTCAAATGACTGATTTCAAATCACGCATTTTGGTCCAATGTAAATGTAATATTACGGTGAGTGGCAAGGCAAATGGCATATTTGGCATTACATTATGTAATGTTTCGATTGGAGTTAAAGGAGGGAAGTGGTGTATTTTAGCATAGAACATAAATAAAAAATATATTGGAGAATGAATTTCGCACACTTAATAGGGTATTGATAGTAATGGTAATGTTATGTTGATATCAATGGTATAAGTATTGGCAATGGTTATTTTAAACGTATTTATAACGATAATGGTAATGGTAACGATAATTGTAATTGTAAGGATAATTGTAATTGTAATGGTAATAGTAATGGTTACGATATATATTGCTAATACTAATGGTAATGGGAAACGGTTATGGTAATGGTAATCGTTATCGTAATTGCAATGCTTATAGTAATTTTAATTAAAATTATAACACTAACGATATTGGTAATTAGTAGTGATAATACCAATGTTAACCGTAATAGTAATAGTTATAGTAATGTAAATTGCACCGGTATTGCTAATTATAATGGTAATGATAGGGTAATGGGAATGGTAACGATAATGGAATTGATAATGAAATGGTAATGGTATGGTATTGGTAATGGTAATCGTATTAGTATTTAAAATGGTTTTCGTAATGATAGTGGCAATGGTAATGGTATTGGTAATGGTAATGATAATGGTAAGTATTTGTAATAATATTCTTAATGTCAAGGTTAATGGTAACGGTAATTGAAAGTGTAATGGTAATGTTAGTTACCAAAATTGCATTCCAGATTTTACAAACATCTAAACCCTCTTTAAAAAAGGGAACAACTCAAAAAACAAATCCGGAAATATAACTGCTTGTGGATCGTGTAGATTTAAAGTAAGAAATTAAGAAGACATAATATGAATTAGTTTTTCTTGTTAGTTATATAACAAAAAAATAACAAAAATCTACTTAAATTTAGCTTGAGTTGTGCCGCTCTTGAAGAGGGTGTGCGTTAAGTACAAATGCAGTTTCTCTTTGGTCCCACTGTGTGCCGCTTCCATTTATTCGAGGTTCCATTACTGCAAATGAAATCAAATTCACTTAAAGCAATAAACGGATTTCATATAAGACATTCGCTGATATTTCCCATTTATGGCCAGCCATGCGGCGTTGCAGTGCATTACCTGTCACGCACGCTGACTATACGGCCTGCACAACACACTGCACTGCTTTTATGACCCTTGCACCCACACCCATTCACATCTGCATAGGTACATAAGTACGCACATAGATGTTCGCTTTGGCCAGTTCCTGCCTAACAAATACTTAATAGTTGGTACTTGGTTTATTAATGTTGTTGTTATTGTTGTCCTACGCCTGCCAATCGATCATGCACATGCACGTACACGATTGCATACAACGTATAAATATGTATGTATGTGTGTGCATATGCCACTTCATCAATTTCGAATGCAACCTTGTAGAATTCTACTCAATATAGGCAACACAAATGTTATGCTTTTGCTTTCGCACAATCGAAAACTAGGCCGGAAGTAGTGAGTTAGTCAGTGGTAAGAGCGTGTATGTGTGTTAGTGTTTGGTTTTGGTTTTGGTAACAAATCATACTTTTCAAAAGTTGCAAAACTTGCGATTTCATGCCATACATACACGCATACACACTCACATGCATACATATGTATCAATAGCACCCATATGGATTTCTGCTTACATATGCTATGTGGTGGCCCATTTGCATGCAAAAGCCGTCTATCAAAACTTGTAAAAAGCTATCGGCAGAAAAAAATCTGAAAAATTTTTCCCTTCACCCTTCTTCACGCTCCGCACTGATTTCGTCTGCTTCTATAAATTCCTCTCCTCTTATTTATTTATTTTTTTTCTATTTTCCAGCTTCTTACTTTGCCACAATTTGTGTCATGAATGCCTTGGCTGGCTTCATATTTGTACTATTGTGGCACAAATCAGCCATTCATGCAGCTGTATTTGTGTGGGTGCGCATGTGTCTGTATTCGTTATGCAAAGTTGCCTTTGTCGAGTCTCAAAGTTGTTTTCGTCCTCTTCCTGCTCGGACTTTTCTGGTGCTCCTTTTGCATGCACATCATTTTGTTCATTTTGAAACTTCTTTTGCATGTCAACTTTATAAACGGATTACTTATTGGGGTGACCAGAAAAGATTTTGATTCATGCAATTTTTCATTTTGTGCGCCAGTGAATGCCTGTTTGTATCAATATCCTGGCAACAAATTTTCTTTTGCGACAACTGACTGCTTGTATTCGTTGGTAATTGCATTATAGGGAAATCTGTTGGAAAAAGAAAGTTTTCTGTTTGCTTTTCTCTATTAAATTCCAATTGAAAAATGAAATTGAGTCACTGATAATTGAATGTAAAATTGCTGGAAATATTTACTAACATTAAACGATTTCTTACTGAATTTAGTTACAAATTTCCGAAATTATTTCAATAGAAATAAATGTTAACAAAACTTAAAGCTTTCAAGAAGTTTAGCAAAAAATGGGCGGTGCACAATAAATCTTAAAACAGTTAGATAAGCACTGAGCTAAAGGTATAAGCAAACAAATCAAGAAATTCTAGTTAACTTTTGACATTTATTGTTTTAAGCGACTAACTACATTATTTTTTGAGAAATATTTGTTGGGAAGAAAATGTTAGGCAATCTTTTATTTCTATTTTTAAGACATTCAGAAATAGTTGAAACTTAAATTAATGCAGCTCTGAATCTAGTAGCTCTCATAAAATTACAAAACGTCTCGAAAGTCTCAAAACGTCCTGAAAGACCTTGAAAAAATCCTAAAGTAATCCTAGTAAGTAATGACAATAGTGAGATTCGTTATCGACATCATCTTAATATCTAAATCTTAATATTTTTTAGAATATGTATATTGGCGAGGATCCTTAAATGTAATAAATTTTGCGATTTCGAGGGAAAAACGTTTTATTTTATTTTTTTTTTAATGGAATGATCCACCCTAATTGACAAATATTTATCGTTCAATTTCTTTATCATACCCTTATTACTAGGGTTATCATACTGATTTCCACCCGCCAAAAATGCACTAAATACCTTTTATGGAAGTAGTTATCGTTATCGATTTTATTTCATATCGAGCCCTAACCGCCAAAATAACTTAAGCGACATTTTTTTCAAAATTTTATTTTTGATGCAGAAATATTCCTAGAGCATCTAGATACATTTCTGCGTCAAAAATAAAATTTTGAAAAAAATGTCGCTTACGTTATTTTGGCGGTTAGGGCTCGATATCACTATTTATGTATGTATGTTAGGGCGGATCAATTTGAATGGGAGATTTTTTCGGCTATGAGCGTATAGCGCAGAAGTATTCTACGTGTAATGCAAAGCAAATTTGCCGAAAAAAACATGGGTCGAAAATCAGTTATGAAAATAGGTTTCTTAGCATTTTGCTGTAGTGCCGTAAAGAAGTGCTTTAATTTTCTATAAACTTATCTGCACTTATCTTTTTCTTAAAACTGCCACCAGAGAGCCCAGCAATGAAAATTTTCACATTTTCTTCAAAACCTATTTTCGCCATTTGGCAAACTCCAAATTGATTTTAGAGCCATAGATTCTTAGGAGTATTACACGTAGAATCCTCTTTTGCTATATGTGCATAGTCAAAAAACAAATTGACCCGCCCTAATGTTCGTACATGGTTTATTATTAATTCTCTTCGTATTTACATTCCTATTTCGTTGCGTTTTCCGATATTAAAAGAGCAAACAAATCAGCAATCAATGTAATTTTGTTAACAAGCTACTATATTTTTCTTTACAGCGTAACTATTTACATATGTAGGTGTGTATGCGTGTATAAATTCGTATAGGTACTTTGTGTGCTACCGAAATGTTTGCACATTCACGCTCTGCTCATTCTTAAACTTCTTTCTCCAGTACTTTTTCAACGAAACTTTATTTCACTTAACATAAAATATTAATTGAAGGCGATGGTGTGCACTTAAGTGACATTTAAAAGTTGGCAGCAGCAACAGCGGCGGCAGCTGCCGCGCCAAAGTAACAACGTTGTCATCGTGCAACAAAGAGCGGCATGCAGCATGTCTTCCGCCTTCTACACGCGGCCAGCCAACACTTAAGCAATTTACCTGCTGAGTGCCTACTCTCGAAAAATGCGGCACGTAATTACAACAAAAAACGGCAACGAAAGCACAAGTAATTTGCAAACAAGCAACTCATTTTACATTGCTTTATATACATACATTTTTTTCGCGACGCCGACAATAAGTACATAGTTAGTTGCGAGACTACCAAATTTACCAAATGCGCTTGGCTGATTTTAGTGCGCTTTTTTACGGTTTTGCTGCAAGAAAAAAGACGAAAGAAAAGGGAGTCCAACAATTTGCCGCATCAGCGCGCTGAGTGGCAGGCGCAACAGAGCTGGGAGTGCTACTCAAAAAAAAAAAAAAAACAAAACAGGGCGCGAACCTTTTAAAAAATGTTGCAGCAACAGCAGGGCATTTTGCATGAAACTGCCTACATAGATATGTATGTATATGAGGGTGTGCACCACTGCTGTTTGTTGCGTCGCTGTCACTTTGGATTTTAGCTCATTTCACTTTTTTTGCATTTTTTCATGTTTTTACACTGCTACATTTTTTTTTCATTTGCCACTCACTGCCTGCTATGCTTTTTTATGGATGCCAAGCGTTGCAGTCATTTTATGCACCTGAATTGAATTTTAATTAAAATTTACGCGACGCCACAATTGCCCTGTTGACTGCCTGGTTGACAGTCACCGAATTTCGAACAAACACCGGGCAAACACACACACACATACACACTCAGGCATACTTGCATACTAACGGGTGATTTTTTTGAGGTTAGGATTTTCATGCATTAGTATTTGACAGATCACGTGGGATTTCAGACATGGTGTCAAAGAGAAAGATGCTCAGTATGCTTTGACATTTCATCATGAATAGACTTACTAACGAGCAACGCTTGCAAATCATTGAATTTTATTACCAAAATCAGTGTTCGGTTCGAAATGTGTTTCGCAAACCCAATTGCTGCGAACGGCGACGAATCGACATTTCACGGTCTTCAGCAACACTCTCAGAAACAGACGCAATATTCTCTTCTGTACGCACTGTACGCATTCGTGTGGTTGGTTTAATGTCCAATAAAGTAAACTGAGTGCGAAACTTGGTCACAATCGCATTAATTGTTTGCTCACTTGGTCGATTATGTAGACCATAAATCGGACGTAAAGCGAACCGAACACTGATTTTGGTAATAAAATTCAATGATTTGCAAGCGTTGCTCGTTAGTAAGTCTATTCATGATGAAATGTCAAAGCATACTGAGCATCTTTCTCTTTGACACCATGTCTGAAATCCCACGTGATCTGTCAAATACTAATGCATGAAAATCCTAACCTCAAAAAAATCACCCGTTACATTCAATAAGCATCTTCAAACTTTAGGTTGTTGCGCTGCACAGTGCTGTCGATGGCTTGTCGCAATTATTGCTACTGTTTGTTGTTGTTCGACTAGTTGCTTGCACTCGCCGCTCGATTGGCGTTGAGGCATTTTAATGCCATGTCAGATGGCAGATATTGTCAAGTGGCGAAGTGGTGGCAGCGCTGCTTACAGCTTTACGTCCAAAATGTTCAAATCAAACGTTTACAGGTATGCGTGGGTGCATACATATGTACATTAGGGTGGAGGAAGATGAGGAAATGTTTGGATCATTGGTCTCACCACTTCGAAATGTGCGAATAGTCCAAAGACTATGCCAAACAAAGATTTAGAATTAGTCACAGCGCTCAAATTTTAAATGAATTTTATATGGTAAAAAAATATAAATAAAAAAATAAAAACGGTATAGAATTCTTTAAAATATATACGTATCTACATATTTTTCGATCGGAAAACTATGTTCCTCTTCAGGGGACTTACAGTTTTAATAGCTAAATTGTTTATTTAACCATTTTTTTAATTGTAACTAATTTTTAAAGGTCCTCCAAAAACGAAAAAAAAATCATTGGGGGACCCATAAAAAATCGTATTAGTATTTAAAATGGTTAAATATATTGATTTTCCAGAATTCTGAACCAGTTCCACGAAAATTTGTTTCCCATATGTGTAACTAAACGACCTAAAACTTTGCATATTTCAGGTTTTGGGTTGTTGGCATATTTCTAGGGTGTGCCAGCCTAATGTACTAATGTATGTATGTGCATAAATATATATTTAAGTCAGTGGTATGCAACTATGCAAAGAAATGGCAGTTCGCCGTGTTGCAGTTTGCCAAATTTTTACGATTTCTTTTATTTATTTTTTTTTTTTAATTTCAAGCTGAGTTTTTTAACACGTTTTTGTTCGTTTTTGTAATGAGTTTGCACTTTAGTCACTTTGCATTACTTTTCTCATTACTTTTCACTATTTTTTGTCTCATGAGGCACCCACAAGCATTTTAATTGTATGCAAATTAATTGCAATCACATCACGACCTTTCTTGCCTGTAATTAATGCCCACAAGCAGTCAGTCAAACAATCGTTTAGCCAGTTTGTCGATCAACTGACTCATTGCGTGTTTGTTCAAAGAATTGTTTTTTTTCATATTTCTTAGTTTATTTTGTAGTCTTCAGTTGTTTTTCAGATTGGCGAATCCAATAGTATTTATACGTACGTAGGTACATTGACTTTTCAATATCAGTGTAAATCATTTGGCGTGTATATAATCTTTTGATTTATGGTGAGTATTTGAAACGGCTTAAGAATTACGAACATATTGATGTATGTAATTTTGTATACTTATTTCTTGAACTTAAATGTAAGCTTGAAATAAAAATTGAGCGTAACTGCATAGCAAAAATTGGACATGCATATTTAAATGCTCAAAAAACCTGTTATATGTAAATTGTCGGTCATTTAAAAATTGGACATGAATTTTTGGTCATTACACTCTGGAATAAACTTTTAATCATTTGCATACTGCGCTTTAATATATAAACTGGTCCTACATTTTGGGACAATGAAAACTGGACATAAATTCTCGGTCTCTGGAAAATTGCACATAAAATTTTGGTCCATAAAACTGGTTACATATTTTTGGTCAGCTAAACACTGGATGGCACTAAAAATGGGCCACTTTGTCGTTTAACACACATTAGGATAGGCCTGCGTTATATGCTACCCTCTATTGCACTGCAGCGGCGTTCAAACCTTTAAAGTGGCAAAAAAAAAGTGCATGCTTTTAATTTCGTGAATTAAACCACTAACAACAAGGCTCTGCACTCAACACTGCGGATTTCGCAAGCCAGCCCCCACTCGCTTATCCACTCAACACTGGATGCTAAAAATTTGTTATGCATGCTCAACGCGCTTTGAAGCCAAGCGCTGTGTACCTACAGCGTGTTCGGCATAAATTTTGACAGCAGCTGTCAAATGATGATGCAAATCAAAAGTTCTTACATAGTTAGCATGCAATACGTTTAAGCGCGTTCGTCAAACAAATGCACGCCATAAATTTTCGTTAGGGGTGGGCAGAGCGAAAAGTAAACCTAATTCGAATCATTTTTTGCTGAACATTTTGGCAGACGTGATTTTGTGGAAGCTAAATTATTTGGTGATTTATTTAATTTATTTAACAGCCCGACTGAATTCCTAAATCAATAAAATTCGCATAATAAGCGCTAGAAATTGAAAATAAAATTGTATGCAAAAGCATTTTTAGTCAAATATTTCAATTGAAAACAAAGAATTGTTTGACCACATAAAAAATTTAATTGTCTATTAAGCGCAAAATAGCCATGCATTGAATAGAAAGCGAAATAAATCGACTTGAAAATGCAGCGAATCATTGCGCGTTGGGAATTTTGAATACACATTTCTATTTTAAAGGCATACAAATAGCATCACTTTGCGCGAAAGAGTTACCTATTTGCTTTTATTTTCAAAGCCAAATAATGCCAAGAAGATGTATCCATGCAATTAAAATTTTAACTTTTTGTACCTTTCATAAGCGCAAAATTGTATTACGATGTTTGTAAGTATCAGAAGAAGAGAGAGGCTCATAAAAAAAAGTAACCAAAATCATCAGAACGTCGAGCTGAGTCCATTTTCCATGAGTCCATGAGTCCCAAGAGCGCATTCCAGCCAGTCGACCCACGCGTAAAGTCGAAGCTTCGGGATACCTTCTTTAAGCGTATGTGACTAGGTTCAATTGGAGTTAATAGAAATGTGTGCGATAGCAGCAGGAGCAAAAGGGCACAAGAGATGTCTTGGTCGCAGTGCATACCTAAACAAGTATCTATTCAAGATAATATAAATTTTTTTCTTATAGTTGTTGCTGACATGGTACTAAATAGCAATAGAAAAATTATTTGCTTTAATTATTTTAAAGCCATTTTTATACATATTTACATATATGTGTAGGTAAGATTGCCAATGTTTACTATATTCCAAAATATCCCATTATGTCTATTTACTCTAAAGTCAGTTCTGTTTATCTAATATAATAGCTTTGTTTTCCATGCCATTATTATATTTTAATTTTTTCCCCCAGATTTATTCTGCAATTCATTTTCATGGTATTTAGCCAATAATCATGGCTGCGAATTTGCATTTGAATAGATTATTTTGGTTCACAAGCAATTTTTTTTGATAATCAAAGCACGTTTTTACTGCCATTCATTCATTTATTTATTCAGCCATTCATATGTTCGTGATTTTGTTTCATTACGCGTTTGAAGCTAAATCGTATTAGCGCTTAGCGTTTTTTTTTCTCTGCATGTTCAAAAAATGCAAATATTGAGACAAAAGTAATTGACAGAGATTTTTTATCGCATACGAAAAAGAGATTTACATTTTCTGAGTATGTCTGTTGAAAATTTAAATTGATTGGGAGTGTTTAAAAATTGTTGCAATTTATTTTCAAACAGTAATCACTTTAGCAGACTTTTCCCTTTTTAAGCACTGGGAAAAGGTAATCGAACGCTCTTGCAGTTCCCACCGTAGGTTTTTTAAAAACCGTTCATTACTTTAAATATTGAGTTCTTTATACCCGAGCGCACTTGTGTACAAGGATATTATAACTATCACATAAATGATCAGAATGAAAAGAGAAATCGATTAGCCGGTGACTGTCTGTCCGTGCGTCCGTCCGTCTGTGCACACGATAACTCGAGTATAGTATAGTATAGACAAAAAATAAGAATATTATAAATTTTTGGAAAATGGGCGTAGCCACGCCCACTTATGGTTACATGTATATATCCTTGCTCGTTTACGCCGAAATTTTTCAATTCGGTAGATAATGAAGAGTTTATTAGTATGGACGCCCACCTTCTACAAAACTTTTTTGGCTCAACGTTCTTCTAAAGAAATTGAAATAGGAACTCCTTTTAAAAATTACGAAACTAAAATATTTAGAATATAAATAAATATTAATATAATTATAATTTTTTGTGGTGTGTGCCTAGATGTCTCCGAACGGCGATTGCATTTCTATGAGAAGCTGTTTTTCATTACAGAAATGTTGGTTTGACCAGGGCTTGAACCCAGGCCCTGTAGAGTGATAGCGTGCACTGCTAACCACTACATCACAGCGTCAAAATGTCGAAATTTCTTATTTTCCTTATGGAAGTGAGCGAGAAAATGAGAGTTGTTAGAATTTTCTTTCCCTGCTCTTTTTTGAGAGAAGAATAGCAGAAATATTTGGCATAAATGGGATCTACATGTAATACCGCTACAGCCGTATTTGAATTCGCATATATATATACTTATCTAGATACTGCTTGCCTGATGCTCGTTGACTGTTTTGCTAAATGCCGCGCTCAAATACTCATACATACATACATGCAGCTGTCAGCTTGACAGTCCAATGCCTTATCATTCAATTATATCGCAGAATTTGTAAATTATGCAAATTGCTTTACCCATTTAAGCTTTTGGTTGGTTCGCCGGCTAACTGCTGTTCGCTTGGATAATCGGTTGGACGCTTTCTTGATTAGTCTGGTTGGTTTGGTTGATTTATTGGTTAGCATTTGGCGGTTGGCGGTCACTGATTGGTCATTATCGCCTGCTGTTTTCGCTCATAATTAAAGCTTTTGACATTGCCAAAAAAAAAAAAAATATTCGCAAAAACACAGCAGTGTATCCTACAACAAAAACTGCAATGCTTTTGTATAAATGCGTGGGTGGTGACAAAGAAATGATTACAAGCGCCGCATGCGGCATCATTAATAAAGTTGATATCAAGGCAAAAAGTTAATCGAAAGCCAAATAAGTTGACAAAGTCGTAAGAATAATTCAAGTGAATGCACATACATACATACACATAAAGGATATTAAAAAATTGTATTAAGAGTAAAAAAGAAAAGGCCATGCAAAACCAAAGCCATTAAAAAAATTAACTTTAAAAATGGTTTGTTTCGCAATAATTAGAAGAAGTCGATTCGTTGGTACGAAAAACACTTGTTATTATTTAAGGCGAAATTTCACTTGACTAAAATCGTTAGTTTGAAAATAAAAAGGCTTATAAAGATTTCTCCATATTCTTATTTTGGTTTAATACTTTAATGGATTCAATTTTTAACATGCTTATCGCTATTTTTATATTTCTTTGTCTGTACATTTAATAAAATTGTAATAGGCCGATGTCTCTACCTTATAGATATCAAGGAAAAATTAATATGGGGAGTCTTTATTAGAGTAACAGAAGCCAATTTAACAATTTTTAAAATTTTTGTATGTCTGTATGTTTGTACGCGCATCACTCGATGTACTGCTAGAGGTTTAACTTAAAATATAGAAAGAAAAAAATTAGAGAGTTGCCACCTATTTGAAAATTGCGGTTTTGGTAAATTTGCAAGAAAAAGCAAATATTGCAATATGGCTGCCAAGAGAAAGAGGTTTAGGAAGGCTTACAGCCAAAAATATTTTTGAAGTTGAAGGTTGCCACCTGTTTGAAAATTTTAATGCTATTTAATTAATATGGGTATCAAGCTGAAGAGGTTTAGGAAAGTTTAATATCGAAAATATTTCTTAGGAGAGTTGCCACCTGTTTGACAAATTGTTTTAAATCATATTGATAAAACAAATGGAGTATTATAATATGGATATCGAAATCGTTTTTAGATATAGTTCGAAAATATGGTTATGGATTTTTGGTTGTATAAATCTTGAGGTGGTATTTAGCTACTATGTCGGTATCATAAACAAAAAATTTGTAGGTTTATCAAAAGATTTGCATTGCAGTCATGTACATATGCTCTTCAAAATACATATTTACTGACATGGTTTTAGATAATAATAAAAATACATACATTTGTGGGTTTAGTTTTTAAATGTTTTTTTTTTTAATTTTTAAGCCAGAACTGAAATTTTAACTCGCTTTTTGAATGCACGCTAAGCCATATTTCCTTTGACAATTAACAAGCTATCATTATCTTGTATGCTTCCTTTCTTCTCTCCTGTTTTGCTAAGTAGTTGGCAAGAGAATTAATTAAACTTGCATTGTTTTGACAGTCAGAAGATAGGCTTTGACTGCAGTCAGTTTTCTTTGGTTTCTTTGGTTGGCTTGCGGTCAAGCAGCATTCATTCACGAAAATAGCCAAAGAGAACCAAATTATGTCACTCAAACAAGCTGAAAGGAAACTAAAGACGTGCAGCTGCTGATAGACTAACAGAATAAGTTCAAAAAAAAAAGATGAAATGATTAGCAGAATTCAGGAGAAGAAGAAGAGCGGAAATGAAGAAGAAAATTTTTTGAAAAAAAAATCGAAAGCAAAATTAAATTTTTTTTATTAGTGGGTTGGTGACTTGATAGCTTCAATGGTTCGTTCGTGTAGCCAGCATAATAAAAACAACAATAACTCTTTCGTTCATTTATCGAGTGTTGGAAAAAAGATTATAGACATAATTTTTTCTTTACGAAATTCCTTAATTTCAGCTGAAGCGAATAAAAAAATTGCGTACCCAAAGCTCTTGAATCCATTCAAGGTGCCTTAATCATTCTGCACTGACTTTATCCGCCGCCGCTGTCAATCATGGCTCATGTCGTGATTTGTGTTGCCGATTTTTGCGATATAAATCAAAAACCTCAGTACTCAGTTCTACCAGTAACTTACCTCTTCCATAGGCATACGACGAGTACGTGCTCGTGTAAGCATTTGCATGCGTGGGTGTTCAACAAGGATGACACATGTGCCACCAACAGATGCGACAGTCAGCCAAATAGTCAGCCGGCCTGTCGATCAGATATTAAAGGCACTTGTTTTCAATTACAATGTTGCTTGAATCATAATTTCATACACAAACATACATATGTACACACATGTGTACATGCTAGTGGATGCTATAAATTGTTTATAGTTATTTTTGGTGGCTCCTCCACCCTGGCCACATAACTGAATCAGTGGTAATCGGCGCCTACATAAATGGTGCGCGCTGCTGCTGCTGCTGACGTTGACTACCAAACCGAAATTGAAGCACTAAATGTTGTGAATTCAATTAAAAGAATTTATAAAATATTGAAATTTCGCACAGGCGCACATATTATATTATTTTGAAATAAAAATGTATTTAGGGGTCGCTCAAGGCGCTCAAAGTTTCCCATGCATTTTTATGGAAAAAACCACTTTTCCTATAAAGGCACCGAATTCTTAAAAATCAATATGTTTCGATCGGAAATCTCTGTTTCTATGCAGGAGATTCCCAATAATAATGCCCATTGTTTATTTAACAATTTTTTCAAAGTAACTTCAATTTATAGTTTCGCCAAAAACCCCGAAAAATGCTATGGGGGGACCAATAAAAAATCGTTAGTATTAAAAAATGGTTAAATAAACAATTGGCATTGTTACTGAAAGTCTCCTGAGAAGAACCAGAGTTTTCCTATCGAAAAATATTGATTTTCAAGAATTCTATACTATTTCTACAAAATGTAGTTTTTATACCCGAGCGCACTTGTGCACAAGGGTATATTAATTTTGTTCACATAACGGTTGTTTGTAACAGCCAAAACGAATCGAGATAGATATAGACAAATGTATA
>NW_016157272.1:0-28436 GCF_001687245.7 Rhagoletis zephyria | reverse complement strand
CGGCTTACCATCTAGC
Source organism: Rhagoletis zephyria (assembly GCF_001687245.7). Classification (NCBI taxonomy): domain Eukaryota; kingdom Metazoa; phylum Arthropoda; class Insecta; order Diptera; family Tephritidae; genus Rhagoletis; species Rhagoletis zephyria. The sequence goes on along the minus strand of NW_016157272.1, from coordinate 28,420 downwards.
GGAAGGTTTCGGAAGGGTGAAAAAACATATATTTAATACTTGCGCCGGGTATTTAATGTTCGGCTCCGCCCGAACTTAGACTTTCTTACTTGTTTTTCATATAAAATACATGGAAAACTTTGAGCGCTTTGAGCGCCCTCTAAATATTGATATGATTTCAAAACCAAAAATTGGGGAATACTTTTTTTTTGATATAGAACAATCCTAGGGAGTGAGAGCATTTTTTTTACCACCCTAATATACATGCATATGTACGGGTGCGTGTCAGCCTGCATTTGCATACCAAAATAACTTTGCTTGTCCGCATTGATTTATTTTGCATTTAAATGTTTCTTGCGTGTTGAAATGTTCACTTACAAATATTTTTATTTGTAAAATTTTATGATTTCATTTAAATTTTCTTTCCATTTTTTTTTTTTGTGAGCAAATTCACGCTTGTCACTTCTGACAGTTCATCATAGTAACACAGAGTCGGTTGCGTGTTAAAAAGTCAACAAACATTTCTGATTTATAGTTAGTGCGGAAAAATGATGAATGTCCTGCACCGAAAGGCGAAATGGAATGGAATTTAATGAGTAATGCTTGCAATTCAATACGTGTAAAAATTTTGTAAAATTTCAGAAAGTGGAAACAAAATGCAGTAGAAAAGAATAAACATTAAAGGCCTTATTCATAAAAAATAAAGCAGCTATCAAAAAAAGGCTTATAAATTAAAAAATTTATGAAAACATCAATTTGCAAAACTTTTTAAACCTAACTTATTTTTTATGAATAAACCCATTATTAGTGTTGAAGTGGATGACGGAGAACTTTTGTTGAGGCATACAAAGCGCGGATTGTATAGAGGAGCATTGCATTATGGCTGTGTGTGTCCCAGAGCATGCCGAGATCAATCAGGAGATTTCCGGTAAGGAAAGATCCTATATTGGTGTTTCGGAAGCGGGCGAGCAAGACACCTTTGGGTTAGGAGACAAAAAGAGAAAAGAGCCGCAGTCACAAATCTAGAAAGAGAAGAGCCCACTCGTGAGACTACATTTCAGGTGGTAGTTGAAGGACTCATCCAGCCTCTGGTTCAAAGAGAGTGGGTCTGTTGCCTAGAGGATAACAAGACTATCCGTTAGCTACCTTAGCAAAAATATTTACTGTTGAAAAGCAAATAAAAATCGAGTTATGTGCGTGTTCGTGGTATTACCAAAATAGAAAAAGAGGTGTTAGCGACCACAACTGCAACCTCATACTGAAAGATTGATGCAGTGGAAAGTTAGTGAAAGCCAGTACTTGAAAACTGGCCAGATCCAGCAATCCAAATAAAGTACTCAAATGAATCCATGGTAAAAATCAAAAACTGAATATGGGACTTTTCTGAAAATACTGGCATTAAAAAGGAGGTATCTTTTGCAGTGAAAGGGAATGGACCCACCTAAAACTGGGGAGGATTTATTTATATATGCTAAACATCACAGACGAATTCTCTCATGAAAAGGCTTCGAAAAAAAACTGAGTAGGACTGGATTGGTGTGTCAAGATCTGGGTACACACCTTCAATTGGAGCTCAAATTCCAACTTAGACTTAGAAAAATATATATTATAGCGTTAAAAGTTATTTATGAAAATAAGTACATGCCTATGCAACAGTTAACTCATTCCACTACACTTAAATAAAGAATTTTGATTTGTAGACTCGGGAAATAGTAAATCTATAGTCAATACAGAAGACACTGTACTATTAAATAAACGCCACCGCCGCGATTCAAAGTCACGATCAGCTGAATATGTTAGGGTAAGTTCACACAGAAAGCGGAGTCGAGCCGAGCGAAGGCGTTTCGAGCGGAGTGCAGCTTTCAAATTGATGTAGCTTTATCAAAGTGTTCTGACGGCAAGCTTTTTCAGAAGCGTTTTGGAGCAGTTTTTTATTTTGAGTTTTCTATTTAATTTTTCAGCTTCATGACGCTGCTGCAAAGAGGATATCAAAATATTCAAATGAGAATGCATTTTTCAACTAATCTTTTGAACAAAATTGAGCAAATATTTTTCCCTTTTTTCATTTATGGTAAGTTTTTTGGTATCTTTGCAGTCTTAGTCCATGCGAAAAGCTCCGCTTCGCCTCGTTCATTGTAAACACCTGGCAGTTGGCTTTGCTCCGTCTTTCTTCGCTCGGCACCGCTCGGCTTTCTGTGTGAACGCACCCTTAGAGGCGCGACATATTGTGCGAGAAGTGAGAATTTGTACATTTAATTCTCAGCTTACACATGCTAGATGACAGAAAATTTGACGACAGAGCAGGTTTCAACTGTCTAGCTCTGCATCCGTTTTGCAGCAGTTCAGAGACGCTTTTTAAATTTGTAGGATGGAACTAACGCTTTGCCAGACTATCCCTAAATTTTGCTGCAGGGCATGGTGCATAAATATAAATACATATACAGATGTATGTAAAAAACAAGGAGTATGAGATGACATACATATGATATATTATTTTGACACGCACGTTCTCAAAGCAATTAGGCGACACGTTTTTCCGTTCGTAGAAAATATTTAGCGCTTGGAAGGTGACAATAATGGCATTCCATATAACTATCTATTGTCTGCTACCAAGACATTAATGTTCACACGTTTAGTTATTTTATGGTCGACATTTAAAACACCGTTTGTCGTTAAAGTACTGGGGAAAAATCGTATCATAGAAAGAAAGGTGTAAGGTGAAGACGCACGGCAAAGAGGAAGTATTAAAAAATTAAATTAAATATAATGGCGCACACGTGAGGTGGAAAATGCGTTGAAGAATGGTGTAGTCGAATGGAGATGCCAAAGTTGAATGATTTTTGTTTAAGATACTAGAAATTTATTAATGCTTATGCCATTGTTGCCTTACCTATTTCCAAAGCGAAGATATGTACTTAGTAGTAATACAGCTCCAATACGCATTTATTTTCTCCACCTCAATCGAACGTAATGAGCGCCACGTAGAGGAATGTCGCTTGAAAATGATGGTTAGTACAGCACAGGCATCCAACGTAAATTTCATTTTGCACGTGACATGGTCTCTTGTTCTTGTATACGTATAACAATAATATTTACATACATACATATGTATATATGTGCTCCTTTCATATAAATATGCGTTTGTAGTTTGGTAAGGTTTACAATGGAATGCTGGCCTTACCCAAAATTATGAGAGATAAACTACTAAGAGCTTCAGACTCAAAAGATATTTACATCCCTGTATATAAAAGAGGAAAGCAAATAAGTGATTGACTTCAAAGTAAAAAAAAAACACGGCTGAGCTATTGAAAAAGGTCCAGCCCTAGATATGTATCTTAGAAGCTGAAAAGTTTATTTTGTCTGTGACTTTTATCAAGGCTCGTTAATATATTTCAGCACTGACTAGTCATCGCTGGCAGAGGAGGTGGAAGGGCCGTCTTTCTATAAAGAAAATCTTAAATTTTTTTTGTAGTAAACAGGAAAACAAAAACGATTTCCTTGCAGCTGATCAACATTAAATAAAAACATAATGATGTTTTTGGTTGAACCTTCTGTGGCTGGCTTTAAGAAATTATATTCGTATGTAGAACAACTATTGTTTCCATTCGATGCCGGGTTTGGAGGGGTTTGTTGCCCGAGCCATAACAGCACTCCCCAGTGCATCGGAGAGGACAAGGAAAGTGAACATAAAGCAAAAGCTATGGAGTCGCAGGTACAATTTCCTGCTCTTGATAATAATGCATCTAAATCTAGAAGATTAACGACACTCTTTTAAGCTTTCGCAAAGGACATAATGTTTCCTCGGTCTAAAGGAAAAAGTTGTCTGCTTGATGCCCTGACAACAGAAATCTATGCCGCCTACTGGAAGAGCTTTCATCTATCCTGGCGAAATCTCAGAAGACAAGACTTCTAAAGAGTGCCTCTGCATGCAGAGTAGACAACTTCAACAAGGACTCCCTGGATAGTCCTCGGAAAGTACCAAGTTATCTTCTGCTACATTGGGGGAGCTAAACGAAGATTTCTGCTGTATAGTTCACAGTTAGCAATCTTCGGTTGGTGACCTTCATATTCGTAATGTTCAGAGTTCTCAAGAGTTTGCTGAAGGGATGCGAGTTAATTGAGCGTATGTAACTATGAGAATCTATACAATAAATTAAAATAATTTTTTCAGCAAATTAAAATAATTACATATATAAGCAATGTTGTGTATATTCTCATAGGTACATACGTTCGTTAGCGTTATCAATATATATATGTATTTGCTGGGATATTTATTGATTTCTTTGTCTACGTGCCTATCAATATCGTCATGGATATGTGGTATATTTAAGTCATAGGTGAGTTTACCGATATCAAAGGCTACATAGAGCATGACCAGATAAATCTTCATCGGTAAATTTATCGATATTATTTTTAGTAGATATAATTTATCGATATGATTTTCAAAAGATGTAAATTTGTCGGCTTAATTTTTGGTATAATTTATTGATACATTTATCGATATATCTTTCGAAATATATTTTTACGGAACCCGAAGTCAAAATTTATGCATAACATACCTAGCACACATCGTTACGTTTATCGGTATAGTACCAATATAATCTCTCGATTACGCTATCGATACAAACCTCGTCGTCGATTTTTAAGGAAACAAATGTAATATAATTTAGCTTTGCTCCCTTATTTTCCTATCACTTTCGATATCCAAATCATAAGAATCGCTCTATTTCTTAGTGATTTTGGTCTATAACTCAGCTCAAATAATGCGTTGCCACATAACCATAAAACATAAAAACGACACATTTAATTGTACACCGAAAATTTACCCACTGCTCCTAAGGCAACCACAGAAAATTTGGCACATCATTGCAAAAATTTGCAAAATCAATCTCTTCTGAACCGAAACTTAGTTAAATGAACTCAATCGTGCCTATAAAAGTTAGTTGCCGGAGAACTGCGTGCTTGCCCAAAACTGGCAACCGTTGGCCAGTTGAACTGTATCCAAAAACCTGGCAAAACTAGCTTCAAGCATGCATTCAATCATGCTTCATAAACTGAGCTGGCAAAAAAAAAACAGCTACCAAATCTGAGTATGCTGGAAGGTGTAAGCTGTGCATTGAACAGTTTTCCAACACTTTTTCAGCCAAATTACACTTTCACAAATTCGTGGGTTGTAGAAAAAAAAAAAAATGTTAGCAAAAAATTGCCAAAAACAAAACTAACACGCAGAAAGGCAAATAAATCATTGCTGCTGTCAAAGCAAAAACAAAACCAACGCCAAAAATGAACAACAACAAAAAAAAAACGCAAGCAAATAGCACCAAACAAACTACTCACCAAAAAGGTCATAGCAATCGGGGCCACACTTCATCCACAGCCAATGCATTTTGCTGCATTTGCATAAACCGCACAAAAAAATAAAAATAAAAATAAAAATAAATAAAACACGCGCTGTTGTTGCAAGCACAAGTTGCATGCAACGTAGGAGTTAGCAAACGAATGAACAAACAATAAATCGCCAGCATGTGGCGCCTGGGGGAGCAGAGAGAGCGAGAGAATTAGAGGGACACGCGGCGAAGGGGAGCAGTTGAAATTGCCAGAGTATTCCTGCTCGCTGTTCTCTGCACTTCCTAATCAGATACGCCACGACGGTGCTGCCATTTGGTGTTGTGTGACGGCTATGCCTTTTTCGTGTTCCCGCTCGTTTATTCTTGCCGTTTGCCGCTTTGTTGTTGTCGGTGTTCTTTTTGTTGCAATTTGCTTATCAATTTCGTTGTATCTTGGAAATTTGTTACAAATTTTTGTGTGCGCCAGGTGTGCTACGCTCATACTCACATACATATGTGTACATATGTATGGGTACACAAAGTGCGGAAGAGCAGCTGCAGCATCATCAGCGTCATCAGCACCGCCATCTCCGCTAGCACCACCAGCGCACTCAGGGCAAGCGTTATAAATTGCTGTTGCTTAGTTATTGCCAACAATTGCCAACACCAAAGCACCATCTGCATATCTACCTGTTTCGTGTTCTTACTACCACCACGCTCCTGTTGTTGCTTAGCTCGCCATCGCTCAGCTCGTTAAGCACAGGGCAAATCGATGAAATTGATGACTCTGCTTTGCTAGCTTTGGTGCTGGCGCTGGCGCTCTATTACCTGTTCTCTTATCGGTTTGTTCGGGGGTGATAAAATTGCACAAAAACAAAATGCAATAGCAATGAGTGCGACTAAGAAAATGTAACAAAAGATATTGCCACCCAATGTAAGAAAATGTATCGCCGGCGGCATTAAGATGAAGAAAAACTACTTCCGAGTTTGATTTCAAGAATAAGAAATATTTTTTTCACATAATTTAGTGCTTATTGTCAAAATAAATTTTTGTAGATAGAATCCTTCGAGGGATATTCATTAGCCTATTCTGGTCTCGAATAATCAGGCCTACCAAACTCATATTTACCTACAAATTAGCCTTACATCATTTTTACTAAAAGCTTTGCAAATAATCGTAGATATGCGTATAAGAGACAGTTTTTAGACGAAAGTCCGTATGGATATCTACACATATATCCCTTCATATATCGTCCAGACTCTTAAGAGGCTCATACGTAAACTTAAAACTTGCTTCCTTCCCGCCGATGCAAAAAAATTACCCCGTGCAATAAACTTCCGTACATTTTGGCTCCTCGTAGTAGAGGAACTCTTCTGGATTCTGGATGTTAAGTAATACTCATCTTAGGGGACAATGAACAGAGTGAAGAGCTAGTATAACCATCCACTCTCAGAGTAATGCAAGTAGAGGAGGAATTGCAAATTTGCTCCATGAACCTACGTACATACATACATTCTTCTAGGTATTTTTCCTAAATGGAACCAACTGGCATAGTGAACGACCAAAAGTTTGGGATCTTCAAATGGATAGGATCCGGGAGGTTTTATCTGGCTGTCATGGGCGAAGAAATATACGTAATAATACTGGCAAAATTCGGAGGCACCGAGAGGCAGAATACCGCCAATACCAACAGGGTGGACCAAAGCAATGCTTCACTTGACAAGACGCATAATAAAAATTAGACTGCCAGTTACTGTCCAAATTCGACAGTTTTTCTAGTTTTTAAGGGCCTTTTAGAGGTTTACTAACTTAGCATGTGGCCAAACCTATAAGATACAAAGTAACCTACCGGAAAATCTTCTGCTTTTGGAGCTAAAAAGTGACTACAATTTTTATATCTTTGAAGATTTGTAAGACTTTGGCAGGGCTTGGAATTTACCCGATACATTCCAGTTCAACGATAACTCTCAATGATTTAATACATATCAATAATTTGATGAATTTCAAAAACCCTCCGATCCGATAACTCACCAAAATTCGATAACTCGACTAATTTAGATAACTGTGCAATTCGAGGGCACGATAAAATTCGATAACTCATAAATGTATTTTGGATACCTTTATGAATTTATAATTTTGACAGCTCCACATTTTTCAAAAGTTATTGAAAAATTTTGATAACTCGTTACACTTTGTTAACACGATAAAATTCTGTAGGCAATGATAACTCGATAAACTTATAAAACGTTGAAATTTCGATAAATCGATATATTTTGAAAACTCCATAAACTTCGATTCGATGAATCGATCAATTTCAGTAGATCAATAATTATCGATAACTCTGTAAGTTGAAAGAACTCGATGCATTACGATAAACAAATATTTGTTATCAAGTAGCAACACACAGTCGCCTTTAGTCCTTTACAAGGCTCAAATAATATTATTTCTGTGTGGAGAACATCACATCGATGCGCTCTAAATTCAGCTTAAATGTGCACTAAAAACCACTACTATAAATTCCCCTACAAACCAAAACGACCTGGATTAGCTATTCCAACAGCCTTTATAAATATCCAGAAGAGCATTATGTAAGCACATACATAAGTAAGTAAGTGTATAAGTTTATACGTAAAAGTAGAAGACGTGCCTCAAGATTGAATAATAAATAATTTCAACTGTCACGCAAAGCACTTTAAGGCAGTTGAGGTCGTCAGTTGAGGCAGTTGCATGAATTTCATCCATGCATCCCAAAAGCAACTGAACTTGACCTTACTGCGGTGAAACTTAAGAGCATGCCTAAAGATCATGTGCACATACCTATAGTAAGTATAAGTATACAAAAGCATAATACAAACATATACATCTTTATCTACATATACATATATGTATATGTATGTATATGTAAATGAATACAAGCCTCAGTGGCGTTGAAAGCTCTGGGTCATGGGGGGTTGAAAACTGTTCAATCAGGACTAAAATTTGTTTTTTTTTCTTTTTCTTTGCGTATGTATGTAACCTCATAGCTTTGCACCACGATAACTGATTTCGATAATTATCGATCGCTGGATCATTAAAAAATTAACGGCAATCCTAAATTTTTATATTGCAGAATTGAAGTCGGTTGAGGTTTGAACCATAACGGATCATAAATACTGATGTTACAATATCTCTTCAACTGCGCCACCTAGCGGATTACTGGGTTCCTAGCCAAGTTTGATTTTCCAAGTCTCTAGCTCATCGGGAAGTTATTTAAGAAAAAATATTTGATTACACATGGAATTTGAAACTTATTATTTAAATATTTGATTTTTTTCTAGATAGTCTTCGGCCCTTTTAATCAAGGAAGGTGTGCTCTGCAGCTATATTTTGGAAATTTTCACCGGCGTTTCGAATGCATTTAAAGACCGAATTCTTCCTCTGGTAGTAAGGTATCTTCTCCATATTCTCAACTCTTCTGTGAGTACTGCTGGTAGGACAGCAATAAGGAATTACTTACAAAACGCAACAGTTTTGATGAAGCCTTTAGCTACTTTGTGAACTTTCAGACGACTCGTATTTAAAGAACAGCAAGAAACCATCTCATTCGTGATTGATGAATCTTTTTTTTTAAGATCTATGTTGTTAAAATCCATCAATTGTTTAATAATAAATTGAAGATTCCCACGATGCTTCTACTACTTAGAATTTATTCATTATTTACCACAATTTCGAAAGATTTTTGTTGAAGCTTTGTAAATTTCTGAAAATTCAGCGTAAATATTTCGCCAGTAAAAATGTTGCAGCCTTCAAAGCGAAGGAAGTACATGTCTGCCGGATTTACCCTATGATTTACATCATCGACTTCCATGGGCGGCATCTATACCCTAAACCTCCCTATCTACGCCACTGATAAGACTTCGAGCGAGCGAAAACTTGTCTTGTAATATAAAGCGCAGCTGCCGCCGCCACCTCTCTTTTGGTATGTGGTTTCTGTTGCCACAGCTGGCGGCGGTCACATGTTAAGATGAAGGCATTGAATGAGGTTGAAGTTTTTGCAGCAAACATACATACATATATGTACATAGTATGTATGTGCCTGGCAGTATTTTTTTAATTTCTGTTTCAATTTTGCTTCGTCCTTTTGCATAAATTCATTAAGCATGTGTACAATTAAACTGTATATACATAAATATGTATGTATACATATATGTATCGTTAAGCACCACACCCATACTAAAATGTCACTGCTGTAGTGGCAATTTAAAATTGCTGAATATGTCTGCTCCTTGGTTAAGTAAACACTGCTTGCTTTTTCAAATTAATTTACACATCACAGGTATGCTATTTATGGCAACTAAACTACGTACAGTGGGAGGAAATTCCGCGTGCAATGTTTGTTGAGCGATTTTTAAAAAGCGACAAATTTTTAAACATTTTGTTTATGATGCAGAAATATTCCTACAGCATCTGGATGCATTTTTACGTCAAAAATAAAATTAAATTCTTGGCGGTAAGGGCCCGATATAACTTCAGAAACATTTTTTGTATCTCTTTGCAACAAATGTAGTTTTCGACTAAAGGAAAAAGGGAGACTTTTGTGCGATAACTGTAACTCTCGATAATTGTGGTGTGCAACGAAATGTGCAATTGGTCTAAGGCGTAGTCAGGCATGACCGTTCAGACTGAGTATAGAAAGTGAGGTAGGAGGTTCGCAACTTCTACAAAAAGGTTAGGATCAGATGTAAATCCAGACAAGGCAAATTTAATACAAGATTGCCTCACCATAGTAGCGAAGATTTTTAATCTGCTCTCAGGTTACTGCAGCACTTTTCAGGTCAATGTCTATGTTGCAAGAGAGCAGTGGGTCGCAAGTGTGATAATTTGTATCGACAGCCAAGCAGCGAAAAAGGCAATAATAGCTGCGATGATAAATTCGCTCGCTATGTGACCGCATAAACAAAAGGATTGAGCTGACATGTTGGCTAGGTCCTAGACAAATTTACCATCGTAAAGCACGCCACACATATACCCTACAGCTAAATATCTTCTAACACTTATATGCAGTGCTAGACTCGGTAATATTATTTGGGAAATACTGTCGCACACCAAAACGAGCGGCACCAAGTTAGGACTAGTAGTAACCACTAGTCGAGTTAAATATGCATGACTTGTAATAAACGTAACTCGAAAGAAACGCTACGTTACCCCTTAGTGGCACTCTCTAGCTTTAAAAAGATCAAAACTTACATAACTACATCACTCGGGCTCTGTGCTTTCTTCTATGCACTGAAGGATATTTCGAATCGCTAAAATTCTCAAAAAGGTACATTATCACTACGTTTAAAATACAAACCTCAACCCTCTTGGCAACCCCAGGGAACAAAACACTTCGAATTCCAGCTGCTAATTTCGGTCACTATAGACCGCTTCCTTATGGAAACACATGCTGTTGCTCAAAGAGCCCCCTGGCTTAATTATGTCTCTATGTGGAACCAGGATGCGGTCAGCCATCAAAACCTAGCCTTACCTAGAGACCATTTATTGAACTGTGGGAGATCTAACTAATTAGCTGCGTAGTCTCTACTCGGTATTTTCAACAGCCAACCAGGTTGCGTAGGGCATCTTCCTATTATTTAACTTCGTCCCCATTTTTTTTCGACACACTGTCCGACAATTACTATCCGCCGCTGGCTATTACCCTCTGGCTGTTGTTACTTCTGCTGATTGTGTTGTCTAAGGTTATCAGCATTTCCTCTGTGTTTTCATATTTTTCTTGTTATTCTTTCTTTTCCACCACTGAGTTTTCCATGTACACCCGGCGGCTGTCTGATGTCTGGGCGACGACGTTGAGCCAACAATCAACCACTTTGCAAATATATATTATATGCGCGCACTTGTGTTGCTCGAAACATGTTGCAGCTACGTGTATAGCTACATAAAGTGAAATTAACCTCTGCAACGACCTGTGGTTCCAACTGCTATTGGGGCTGCCGCTTTTTTTTCGCCACAACTACTGCCGCCGTGGTGCGATGTGGCATTAACACGCAGCTGCTGATGCTGATGCTGGCGCTGAAGGCAAACGTGTGGCGCGACTGACTAGCGCTGGAGTTTGCATAAAAGCTTCGGCAAGATTTTTTATTTTTCCTCTACACTTCAAGGTTTCTCTTGCCACATCTTTTTGTTAGACTGCTGCTTTTGTGGCTGCTTATGTTGCAGTTGCTTGCAACATGCCGCGCGCGCGCACACACAGCAGGCAAAAAGCGCGCATTGTAATTGATTGTTGGTACAACCTACCTGCACCCGGGGCGGTAAAGGTCATGGACGTCATTGTCGTCATTGCATGCAGGCTGTCTCTAGCGCCTGGCTGCGCATCAGCATCGACGTGCGGATGAAAAGTGTGAATGTTTGTGTAGCCAAATGGCGAGTAGTCTAACTCTTGCGGCTATTATTATTTTTGCTTATTTTAACTTATTTGTCTGTGTGACCCGGTACGCTGTGCTGTCCTGCTTCAGGCACCGCTCTGTGGTCTCTGTGTTACATAGCTTGATTTTTCACTGCTGCGACGGCTACTACTTAACGAGTTTGTCTTTCGTTGCTCCTTGGCAATGTTGGTTTGATTGCAGCTGACGTTCGCGTATGATGATTTCTTTCTCCTTCACTTCTCCTGCTGCCGTTGGCATTTCTATTACACCTTTGCCACCTTACCATCTCGGTGCGACAGTGGCGGTTACTGACTGACGTCCCCGTGGCTCGTAAGACCTCCGCATTAGTCAGCAACTGCAACTGCAACCGCACATACGCACAGCCACATAGTCGCAGACATTCACACGCCCATAGTTTTAGCCACATCACCATCAGCTACTTCAGCATTTAGCCAACCGCATTCACCATCCAGCATTCCAGCACAGCAGCCAATCACCCAACTAGTTCGTTGCTTTTGCGGTTTGCGTGCATTTTCCTTTGGGGCAAAGGTGCCAAAAGCCATCGTTGCCTTGGCGTTGAAATTAGGATATGTTTGCTTTGCCAGGCGCTGACGAAAAGCAAATATGTGTGTTAGCCGGTTGCTGATTGCTGCTTGAATTAGGTATGTAGCAAAATTGTCGGAAAACGACAGTTTGTGACCGAATAAGCGAAGTCAAAAATGCCACAAGAGCTTTTAATCAAAACTTACCTCTTTGACACAATAGCGTTAGGGAAGTTAACGCAGTGCTAAAGTGACCAAAAGTTTACAAATTGATGTGTAGTTAGAAGTTGAGCACTTAAAAATTAGAAAAAGGCGAACATGTAGAAGTGTGGTTTGTATTTCATGGTATACTATTGGTTATTCCTAACAAGATCGCGCCAGCTTTTTAATGTTCAACAGCTAATATTTATTTAAGACTAGAAATACTACGCGTTTGGCGCCTTCGTCGATACTGAGGGGCCAAATGAAGCGAGAGTAAAAGCCCTGAATAAGCTGCTGGTCGACAAAAGCTTAGTTAGGCTTATACTCCGTCACCCCGCAGACGGGAGCTCTCTCACCATTTATCTGCATCGTTGTCGCTAACAAAGTCCTTGAAGAGCTGGAAATGAGAAGCCAAGTGCAAAAGGACACAGTCTACTAAGTCTACTACCGATTTGGGTTCCAGGTCATTGTGGCATTGCAGAAAACTGTATGGATAATAAGTAAGCTAACCAGCGAAACCTTGGGGTCACAAAGATAAATAGGCTTTTAGTTGGCTTCACGAGCATTAGTCGAAGCCTCTGATGTGCAAAATTCCGAAGTCTTTCGACTTTAGGCGATCAAGAAACGGGACGTATTTGCCTGGAAGATAGGAAGGTGTAATCGGCTAGGTAATCCCATTTTCCTTGTTTTTGAAAGACTAAGGGTCAAACATGTAATCTTGTACTTCATCGACCATTCCGAGGAACTTTCTGGGTGGACATCAGCAAACTGTGGAACTTTATTTGGCTCGCCCATCACTACTGCAACCTAACCCAGCGCGACATCTTGCTCCCTGCGGATTATGGATAAGTGCCATGCTTTCCTCTTTGTCAAAGACGGTGTTGAACATTAGGCCTATAACTGTTAGATAATTTCGGTTGACTTTAGCCATATGGCGATGTTTCAGTCTTCACAGGTGGTTCATAACTATACACAGAGAAGGATACTTCGCACTTTTTCTGAAACTTGCTTTGCAGAAAGTTTACAGACGCACAGACTACTGTAGAGTGGTGTTGACTGAGGCCTTCCCAATTAACATGATGGACCCCACTCTTTCAAAAGTGGTTTCATTATAAAGATTCAAACGCGAATTAAGGTCATTGGGTCTGCAACAGCGAATGTGTTCGGAAATTTTGGAGTCCCTGCAATGCCTTAAGCAGCACATCGACATTCTGGGTACCGAAACATATGTATGCGCCTGTCGGCGTCAGGCTCAAACATTCACTTAACGATCTTTGTACCCAATGGGAGTTAGGTTCTACACCGGCCCTGACCACTATTTAAACAAATGTTTTCGGTACGGGTATCCTCTCGGCGGGCAATGAAAAACCTTTTAGTGCTATCAAAAAGCTTTTCATAAAACTATTCCATATAGGATCCCAATTTGTTTCTTTTTGAGATCCCATCAAGTTCTCTACTCAAAATTTGTTACTAGGTTCAATTGTCAATGTAGACGATGGATCACTGATGCCATTCTTACACTAACTAACCTACATAAAGGAGCACCCAAGCCACAGCAAGCCGACCAGCAAGTATCTATGTATGCCTGTCACTCATTCACGATTCCTTGGATAAAATATCCTCGCAGTGACTGGCAACTTTTCCAATTGATATCAACGGCTGATGAGCGCAACACGATTGAGCCTGGAACAAGACAGCCAAAGACAACCGCAACTAAGATACAAAAGAATGAATGAATACAGAAAATAGCGTAGAAACGCAAGAGTAAGTAGCCATGAAAATCAATGGAAGTTGGACGGTTGAACGGTTGGCAGTTGGCAGTTGGCAGACGACTGCTTCTGCCAGACATTATAGCCTTCGTAAAAGCAAAGCTCGTATTTTATCAGCCCAAATGTCGATATGTTTGCTTTCAGCATGCTGCAGTTGGCGCTGCGGTTGGTGGGCCATTAAGTGGCGGCAATATGTTGCTGACATGGCACGATACGCCAACTAACAACACACATAAGAGGGAATAGACATACGCAAAGGCTTCAAGCATATGCTCCAATATGGGCTGCCAGCAATTCACGTAATGGGATTAATAGCATACAATTTATATACTATGTAACTTATATTTTGTATGTTGTGGTTAGTAGTGGCAATGCTAACAGAGAGGGAAACCAATGTAAAGGTACATCTCCGAAAGGAATATGAGCAGATGCGAGGACATGGTACACGGTAAGGGTATATCAGGCCGAACTTAGCGAGAATTTTACTTTGAAGTATATATTTTGTACTTATGAAAATTGGAAGTAAATCTTAAGCTAGGATCCCACTAACGGCGCAAATAACACAATATGTGCCGATTTTCATCATTCTCGGTTGATACAATTTCCTTGTTCTACAATGAGTAAAAGAGTGCTCACATTATCTGTAAAGCAATATCAATTTTGGTTGCTTATAGTTAGCGCAATTTCGGCTCAGATTGCCGCATTTCGAAAAATTGTGTTTGTTCACACTATCGATACATGAAATGCCCCGATAGTGGGGTCTTAGCGACGCTCCAGCTCTGAAAGTATTCAACGCGGTCCACGATGCTGGTAACAGAAAAAGAGGAAGGCCTCCTCTGCATTGGAAAAACCGTGTGGTGAGGGACTTGGCTTCACTTGGCATTTCCAATTGGCGTCAGTTAGCACAGAAAAACAACCAATTTTAGCATCCCAAATAACAGACGCGAGTGAAGCTACACCCCGCGAAAAAAGATCATAAAGCCCATCAATATTTTTACCAATTTTGACTACTTTTCTTTTGCCTTTTTAAGGTTCATTATTATTTATCTAACAAATACCAAATAAATAATGAACCTTAAAAAAAAAGAAAATTACTCAAAACTGGTAAAAATGTTGATGTGCTATCTTTTTTCGCGGGATGTACTATTAGAATATTTAAGCAGTAAATTTGGAAGCTTTTCGCCAATTTCATATGCTAACAACATTATTTGTAGAAAAATACACCTGGATATATATGTAGTTCCATTTGACGTAATAACCCAAGTTTCCGTCTTCATTGGTTTGATGTCGGAGGAGGCGCTAGAAGCCAGAAGAAAATATTATAGAAGGTTTCGGTGGAATCGCACTAGCAAGAAATCACGAAAAAAAAATACCTATGTGAGATCTTATGACCTGCTAAGCTAACCCAACCTAACCTTACGACGATAACATTAAGAATCTCATGCAGTTCCAACTTTTTTTGTTCTAGTTCCTCGCGCGAATGGATCCTTAGATATTTTTAGAAAATTTTGAAACTACTTCGGCCATTTTTTTTTTTCTATTTCAAATATCACTCCCAACGGTGGGATTTAAGCACTTGAGTACCGTAAAAATGTAGAACATTAAATTGTCTTCGCAGCCCTTTTGGCGTTGCATACCTTCTGACAAGGTACTTTCATGGACACTTATACCTTTTGTTATTGCTTACTTATCAACCTAACTGACTAGCTGGCAAGCCACCACCTATGCGTATCATAAGGGTATCTTTGCCTCTACAAGTTGCCAACGACAACCATCAGTTGGGCATATTGTTGACAGTAAAATGCATTGAGTGGCACTTTAAAGTAACAACAACATCTACAGACACTTCACACAGAGTAGTAAAAATGCAAGCAACAAAGCATGAAAGAGCAACAAAAGTATGAATGTATATGAGTAAGTAAGTAAGGAATATGGGGGTCTTGACAACATTGCGAACAACAAAAGATAAACAGCAGACATCAACAAGAGGAGCAAACCATAGTTGCAACATAAAATAAACAACAAAGTAAACATATTAAAAGCACAGAAACAACAATAGCAACAGCAATAACTAGGCAATGCATACATAGTTAACAACCAATGTACGACAGTATTAATGAAAATAAAATATAAAGTTTGCTAAGCCATAAACTAAGTCATCGCAGACAGGACTTAACACTCAGGCGCACTTGAAGTCTTTTGTCGCACCACCGGCGTTGCATGGCTTCCTCTTCTTCTTGCTCTTACCCATCCTACTTCGAAAACTCAAGTTGGCTTCAGCTCCTCTCATCATGGCCTCTACTGCGGCTTAACGGCGTATTAGCTCTCTAAATCCAATGCGTTGATAGCTCTTATTTGCCTGATTAAAAATGGAAGCAAAAAAAGAAAGAAGTCAAGTTCTTTTGTAGCACCGCTACAATGATGTTGCAACAACATAAGAGTGATTAAAGTATGACTCTCTGATGTGCTTATACTATATATGTATGTACATATATACATATGGCTGTATAGGTATATGGATTTGTACGTACGTATGTACCCGCATTAGTGAGCTGCTGTATGCAGCTTCTATCTGTAGGATATGTGTGCCAACCCATTTAATGGCTTGGTAATGAAATGTGATGCGGATAATGGATGATTGGTTGGTTGCATGAATGTGCCTGATTGACTGGGCGGCTGAGTGGCTGAGTGGCTGAGTGGTGGTTGGTTAGTTGGTACTACTAGTTGGCTACTCTTGTTCTACAGTTGATTGTTTGTCTATTACCTAGATTGAAGAGCAACCGCTCGGCTCCGATGCTGCTGATGTTGACGATGATGAGATGTGACATCAGCGCTTTTAGTGGATTAGTTAGGAGGAATGTGAACGAAATGGCAATGTGTTCATACACTTATGTATGTAAGCATGTGGCTAGTAGCACTGCATATTTTGATGTTGGCAGCTAATGGATGATAAATAATTGATTTTTTTGAAAAAAACTCGGTTCAATCGCAGTTGCTTTTGCTTTTAAAAATTCAACTTCATGGAATGCCTGCTCTAAAACTAATGGAAGTTAAAGAGCCCATGTCGAGTATTCATTTTATAATGAAGAGCAATCCGCTTTAGTAAACTATAGACTTTATATAGTTTCAGCACGAAAGACCTGTTATTTTTGCTTTTTAAGCATCTGAAAAAAGCAACTTCAAAATGACTAGAATTCTGAAAAAATTCGGAATTTTCCAAATATATGTTTCAACACTTCAATTGCGAAAAAAGAAGATACATACATATTGAAATCGTAACGGTAGCTGTATTACAAAATGCTTTCAGAATAATTAAGTGCTCTGATTGTAATGACTGACTTGGATTATTAATTTAATTGAATTTAACAGGTGGCAACGCCTCTAGGAACTTTAAAGTAAGTAAAGATTTTTAAACCTACTCCGTTTCACACCCATATACTCTAATTTAATTTGACTTTTTAAACAAGTGGCAATACCCATCAAGAAAATTTTTTAGCTAAAGCTTTCTTAAACCTCCCTTTCCTTTTACAGTAGAATATTTAGCGCACATAAATTATTTGATTTCAATTCAACCTTCTAAACTGGTATCAACGCTCTTAAAAATATTTCTGGAAAAAAAAACTTTTTATCGATTTCGTAAGACACCCATATATTATAATATTTCATTAAACTTATAAATAAAATAGAATTTTATTTTACAACCCGGTGGCAACCCCTTTAAAATTCGTTAGATAGACCTTTCTGAAACCACTTTCGTATGGCACCTATGTATATTGGAACATTTCATTTAAGTTATTTTTGTTGTACTTTTGAAAATAACTTTTTTACAAGTGGCTTAGCATAATATGTAGTTAAATTGTATTTGTTTTATTTGTTTAAAAAGTTGCCACCCTCTGCAAACACTTTAAGTAAATATTTCTTAAACACCCTTTCGTTTGACACCCATATTGATTTGTTTCTTTAGGCGGTTTTAATAAGATGCATTTTACTCTTTCAACAGGGTTGCCAGCTCACACACATGTTTTTAAAAAATTGCTTGCGCTCTTAGGAACAGAATTGACTTCTTTTACAAGTGGCAGCGCTGCTCCAAAATATTTTCTAAATAAAGCTTTTCTACACCACTTTCGGATGACGCCCACATATTTCAGTAATTCATTTAAAAATTACGTGAAAGTGAATTGAACTAGCTACGCAAGCAAATGGCAACCCTCTTAAAAATATCTTTGATATAATAATATTTTATTTAGCTAATTAATTAAATAAAATGTAAATGTTATAACAGCTGGCAACCCTCTTTAAAAAATATCCAGAATATGAGCTCTCTACATACCAACTTCGTCCAGGTTGTCCTATGGGATTAAATCGCATTGAGCGCTTTCCTTCTCCACTCTTCAATATTCCATTTCCAGGAAAGCTTTTTGTCGATAATAACTCCAAAGAACTTCCCCTCGACGTTTTCATATTTACGCCGTTGAGTGATGAAGTTCTAAATATGTCTATCTTAGATCGCTTCGCGAACAGAACGAGTACAGTTTTGGAGCGATTAATCCGTAGTCCGTTCATTTCTGTCCATCTGACAGGTCATTGAGTGCAAACCGTCGGAATGAACTTGCCTACGAGGGCAATTTGAAAAGTCAGTAAATTTTTGAATAATATATATATTTTGCGTAAAAACAGCATACTACTGTTTCTCAGCATAGTCCCTTTTTATTTAGTTCGATACATTCAGTCCAGCGTTTTTCCAATTTAATAAGATTTTCAAGTTCGTCAGAATAAGCGATATTTTTCAGTGATGATATATTCATTCGACCCAAATCTTTTACCACCCAGCCATTTTTTTGTGTTTAGAAACAGAAAATAGTCGCTAGGAGCTAAATTTGGTTAATATGGTGAATGTGGTAGGAGTTCGTTGTCCAATTGATAGAATTTTTTGTGGTAACTACACACAGGTGCACCCGTATAGCATTCTATCAATTGGAGCATTAGGCTGCAGCCGTCGCGCTGTCCCACAAAAATGTTCTCTGAAAGTTTATTACTTTTACATTATGTCACCCAAATAATGAAAAAAAATACAATTTCTTCCATATATACCGAAGAACTGAGTGACAGACTACGACGACTTTTCAGTACATCGAAAGGCCAACGAAATACGGGCTAAAAGGCAGTCCAAAAGGTAAAAGAAAGCCAGCCGAATACCAACTTAAGTAGTTACAAACATATCTACACGTTTAAAAGCATGTACCTATGTATGTATGTACACCTATTCAAATGCAGAATAGCTTGAAGGATAACAATGCAAGCGGACCAGGGCGTCTAGCAGGTGAAAAATGTTAGGTGAAACATGCCAAGTAGTTGGAATTTGAAACGTACATTCATCTCAGCACACACTTGCCGAGTTGTGTTTTCAATTTTCGAGATTAGAAAGCAACAACAACAGCCATAGCTATGCATACTAAAGTCATACAATGCGGCAATGAGGGTCGCAGGCTAGCCGTCAGGGACAACTGCTGCCGATTGAATGGCAAATTATGTCGAAGCCGTATGTACATATGTATGCAACGTATTCGAAAATGGTGAGTAGATTTTGCGCCTGAATGTAGGCAACAAAAGGATGCCATTTGCTGATAATATGCCAACTGCTGCTATTGCTGCCTTCTAAGTAGTTTATTTTTCGTTCTCTTTGCTAACCTACACATTGAATACTTATCAATGTACCTGTGTTGTGTTCTAACCAGCACGTGCTAACCCAAAATTACAATAGCAAAACAAGCAAATGTTTAGTAGTGCTTAGATAGCGAGTAGCAAGAATGATGTCGAGGTTGATAAGCAACAAAACACTACGACCGTTGCCAATCTACTTACATGTATGTATGTATGTATGAATGCTTAGGTTATAGCGTAGGCACCTACATACATGTGTCCCCATTGCGGCTCTTGCATGGGAAAAATATACTTACTTACCACACCGCATTAGTGCCATAAGCAACAAACGTTGGCATACCACAAAGTACTGCTGTTTAAACAGCAAGGAAAGTAATACTTCCTTGTGACGAAGGTAAGCTGCGAAGCTATGGACTTAATTTTTGCCAGCAAGGCTGCGAGTGAGAAAAATTTGGCTATAGATTTTTGGACGCACAAATGGTTGAACAATTTCAAATATGGGTTAGTTCATTTGCTCATCCTTATGGAATGCTTAGTTAGCTCCTGTTTGAGTAAGGTTAATGTTTCTCTGGGCGATTGTGGATTTTTAAGTGGCTGAATACATACACTGCTGTGGATGAGATACTTTCAAGGATAATGCTGGCATATTTCTTGCACTAAAAAATTTATTAAAATCTTCAGTAGAAAATAATTAGTAGTAGTTGATTTGGGTATAAGAACCAAATAGCAGGAAGCATAACAGAGACAAGAATGCTAAATAATAAATAACTGGAATCGGTTCAAGCAGCTGCTTAATACAGAAGCTATCCAAATAAAAATGAGTTAGACATAAGTGCAGTGAATGGAGAAGTGTTATCTGCATGAATTTAGTAGGCTTAGATATCGATCGTTTTCTATGTGTCTTTTTTCTTACAATTATTCCCACTGGTCTTGAAATTTTTTTAAGTTATCGCCTTACGTCCGATTGCAGCGTACTCCTGTAGGCGCTATACTTTTTCTACGCAGCGCAATAGCATTCCAAATTAGTCTTCACATGTACCTCTAAAACACAGGAAGCAGGACAAAAAAATTGACAAATCATCGCTGGCAATTATTCATGTCAAACAAAATAAGGAGCTGTTTGTTTATAACTCAAAGAGTTTAAATGTCTATTCTGAGAAGTTTGGTACCGTAGTTTATTCCAAAACTTTTTAATGCGCTATAAAAACAATTTGTTGCAAACATTTTCGCAAAATTTTATTGTTCAATTGTGTTTATTTGTAATTTATGACTTTTGAAAAGTAGAACTTTAGGCGCATGGCAAGCAAAAAGTGTAATTTATTAAATGCTTTAAAAATATGGCGCCTGATTGAAAAGGCGAACAATTGAATTGGTTACCTCACAATTACAGGAAATTCTAATAGATATGGATGAGTTATCGATGTAAAATATGAACCTAAGGTACATAGTTGATTTGTTTTAGCAGCTGATAAATGCAATGTTGCAAGAAGCCAAGAAGGTTATATTCAGCACAAGCTGATATGCTGTTCTATTACAGCAAAATTACATGAGCTTCAAGTTTTTGTGTATTCAGCAGCAGCTGAATGACTTCCAATTAGGAACAGAAAGAGCATTTCTTAAGTGCTATAAATTTTTAACCAAAAAAATATACACAACTGATGTTTTATGACAGCCCAATGACATGCTGTTTAAAAAACTAAAAGTTTTAGTAAACCCGGCGTAGATATTCAGCTCCATCTGAATGGTCTTAAATTCACAAAGGACAGAGAGTTTATTAAGTTCTTTAATTACAGCCCAAAAACATATAGAAATGCTGCCTGATTACGTCCATATTATGTATGTATGTACGTGCAAATCGAAAATTCAAGTTTTAGAAAATCTGGCGTATTCAGCGCCAGCTGAATGGCCCCAAATTCACAAAGAATAGAGCATTCTTAAAGCTCCATAAGTTTTTAACTAAAAACAACATATTCAGCACTTGCGAAATTACAGTTGTTTTGTTAAATAGCAATTAATTGGGAATAACTACATACGTCTCAGTACTCTAAATGAATTTGCAGCATTACCAACATTATCCCTTATGATGTGTGATGTTTAAAAAATCTTTCTATATTTGATCCAACTTTCAATTTTCTCAACGTGCCGCTTTTCAATTGATATCATCCTCATCCCATATTGGAAAAAGCAAGCTTTATCAGAAGTTACCAACAACTCGTTTGTACTAGAGCTAGAATTTAGTGAGGTAAAGTTTGCACTCAATTCAGCGCCAGCTGACCAGCATTTTAATTAAGAAATTTAACAATTTTCACTATTAAAAGTAGTCTCCCATTGAAAGATGTAATTTAAAATAAAATGCGACGAGTGTAATGCATTCGTTGAATTGTAAGTAAACCATACCAATAATAGTTTTATAAGGTATCGAAGAATTTCAGCGCTAGCTGAATTCCGTAGAAAGTATGTTTATATATATTTAAGAACCACAAATATGACTTTAGTAGCTGCAATTGTAATTAAATCTTTCCGATATTGAATATTAGGTAACTAGGCCCTAATGTGTACAGCGCTTTCTAACATATCTATCTACTAATACATAAAATTCATTTTATTAGTTTTGAAAATAAGAACCATTTTAAAAATATTTGAATTTTTAACACTAAATCCGATATAATTTCTGACTGCAAGGAGACACACATAAAACTCAAAGCGCACAATATTCTGTCTCAAGCTAATTAAAATTTAAATTTAAAGATAACAATTGCTTTTTCGTGCGCTGAATTGTTATTTAAAGGTACACACATAACGGAAGAGCTACACAATTTCATAAGATAAGCTTTTCGAATAATTCAGCAATGGCTGAATTACAATTTCTTTACATAATGGCACATTTTATAACCTATGACTGTAATAGTGCTAATTTAAAATATCTAAAGTGTATATGTACATATTTCCCATCTTAATTACACATAAAATTTATTCCATGAATCTTGATTTGTCTACACAATATTTAATAGCTTAATTTTTCAGCCGTTACTCAGCTTGAACTTATCACACCATTTATAACGCTCATTTGCCAAGTAGTAACGCGAGCATTCGGCAAGGCTTTTCCCAACAGGCGTGGTAATCAAAGTTGCATTTAATGATTTCCGCATTTACGCAATGAAAAGAAAACTCGGCAATAGCTTTGTTGGGCTTACAGTTATACGCATGTAGATATCTATGTATGTGTGATAGATGAAATTTGTTTGTTTTTATTACCTGTTTTCTGGTTCTCATTTCCGTGCGTGCCTTTCCGGTTTCATGGCAGCGCAAACGTCAAATTTACGTCATTTAACAAATGCCGCAAACAATAAAAAATAAATAAAAATAAAATAAAAGTCACATTAACAGTCAAAAAAGTAAGCCAAAAACATCCACGGTACGCATTTCATAAGGTAAACACAAAAAAAAATTACTTATTTGCGTGCATTGCCTACGTTTAGGCTGACGCGAAATAAATTTGCGCTACTGGTTTTCTCACTAGAGAGCTTTTTTTTGCTTTTCACTTCGCACCAAATTTCCGTGAATTGCAACACATTTATATTAGAACCTATTAAGTGAGATAACATACCAACACCACACACGGTTGCCATTTTGGCCCAAATATACAATTTTCGTTACATTTTTTCCAGTTCGGCACACTGCTACATAACTTTAAGATTGACAATTTAACAGCGTTGGATAGGTACATCATACGAAGCAAAATCCAAGGTCATGGCAGGAAGATATTCCCAGTGTATCAACTGCATAGGCATATTGAATTCAGAAATATGATAGTGGATCTGGGAGGTCGTAGGTATGAGCCACCGGAAAACTTAACAGGCAACGGGTTTAACGCTTTTGACTATGCAGATAAACTACTCATTTACGTTGTGGGCTGCAGTGAAGAGAAGACTGTTGTCTCTATAGAGTCGGCTGCCTTACAAAATGGTACTCTGAAAAGGGTCTGAAAGGGTCTTTCCACCATCATCGCCTTCACCTAAAGGAGGAAAGTACATTCAACTGAACCCCAATCAGGAAACTGATTTATAAGCGAATAAGGTTAGCTTAGAAATGTACAACGTCCTCTAGAGGAATTTTGGAACGACTTCCGAATTTTAGTCGAAGGGGTTTGGATGCTTTCACAGGTTAGCAAACAGGACTTCAGGTTATGTGGATGGAACATATGTATAATGGAATTGCCCATTAATCATCTGGTATATGACAATAGATTAATACAGGGTGGAGGAAAACCCAGAAAAAAGTTTCAAACAAAAGTTATGCATTTTTATCGGCAGAATACGAATCTGTGTGAAAAGCATACATATGCCATTTAAAAAAGGAGACTTCCGGTCAGTTTAACCCATTTTAGGTCGAAACCGCATGTCGGTAATACGAGCCAAAAAATAGAGCATCCTCCACTTTGTGGATCATATTTTTGCGTTTTCCAATAAAAAAAATATTTTCCACAATTCTAGGAGGGATGACGGGTGTTCTGGGATACCTGTATAGGTCGCTTTTGTTCCCTCGAATACTAATAATAAAAAATACTCAGTTTTATAATAATAAAAAAATAAATATTTGGTGGTCATTAAAGAGAACTAAACTTAAGAAGAAAACTTAAGAAAAGTATGTTCCAGCATTATGAGTTAGTTCACAAAATACTGGAAAATTGTTTAATTCACTACCCTGTGGGGAAAATCTCTAGTTCTGAACTGGTGCGCTTCTAGTACATTTAGACCCAGTACTGGTTGGCGATAAATCTCTTTTCCATGCAAACAATCGGCGAATTTAACATGGCGATGTCCGAGGAAGTGTCAATTGCCCCACGGTGCATCCCTTTTTCGATAGTTTCGAACTAGTCCTAAATTTTATAGTTCCTAGCTAGCTCTAAAATCGACAGACGAAAGAAAAGTGTATCATGATTTTTCAATCTTTTCGGTTTTCAAAGAATTGCTTTTTTTCAATTTATTTTAATGATTGTTTACATACATTTCGCTGTAGCTTATTTTGCAGAGCTGCTCCCTGTTATTGGTTAGATTCCAGAAGATACCAAGATGTTAAAATGTTAACACAACTTTTGGTTTTGTATTACCAAGCTATGAAAAAGCATCTGCGAAGTACAGAATGGAAGCGAACTTGAACAAAGAAGCCGCCAAACAAATATCTATGTAAAGTAAGCAAGCCCCCGCTACATCCCTTTTTCTATAGTTCCGAACCAGTTGTAAATTCTTCACATTTATAACTGAAATATATACATATGTATATTGGTCTATTCTGTACACAAGACGCGACCTTGCTGGGAAAACCTCCTTATTTACATAATGCAGTTGCCATTAATGAAAATTATTTTAAATACGTACTTTTAGTTCACTTTTGAAAATATATTTCGGCATTTTTTGAGTACATACATATGTTTGTATGTATATCACCAATTCTCGCTGCTATTTAAGTTAACTGCATCAAATTTAAATTTCGTCGCGCACAAAAGTATGCAACGAATTATGTAGACGCAACTACCTGCTGCCCACAGCTGTGGAGTTTTCTTTCACAAAATAACCGTAATAAAATATTTTTCGTCTACTTGTCTGCTACAAAAAATATTCCTCTTCACAAAATTTCCGAATTCTTACTCGAAGTTTGCCAGCTCATTTATAATTATTATACTTACCTCTTCTCCTTATTATTTCGACTGACAACTTGTTTAGTCGCATTTGGTTTGCTGCTTTTACTAAGTTTTCTTGCTTTCTACTCGTAGTTATTTATGTAAATGAACCACGCTTTCACCAAAATAGCGAAATACAAATAAAAGTTTATTAAATGAAAATGAGCGAATTGTTGCATTTAATTTAATTAAGCTTTTAAACGGACGCAGTGCAGCAATAAAAACAACTTCTGAATGTAGAAAAGATGTACTTATGAAGATATCGCAGTGCCTCATTGGAAGAAGGGTGTTCGAAATTGTTGTGTTGGTTCAAATAATGAAAAATTTTTCAAATTTAGGAATCCATGCTTAGATGGGGGAGCCTTAAAGTTAATTGGGAATAAAAAACCACATACTACCTTTAGGAAAGCAAAGAGAGTTCTATCGATTATCCAATACAAACAGTTCCTCAAAACACTATTCGGTAAGAACTCTGACAACCATGAATGATTTACTGGAACATTTACAATCTTCTTGTTCTCCCTTCCTTGGTTTGGCGATATTTCTGTCTCCTACAAAAGATTAGCATTGGCTGATTCTGTTGGCAATATGCATGGACGATCTCCTTTCGCATTTAAATTAAATAGCAGACACTCAAAGTTATTAGAAAGTTATGGGTGCCAAGCAGCTCAGGTGTTCGTCATACAGCGCAGCGCTGCTAACTCTGCAACAACACTAACAGCGCTCTTCACTCTTCGTCTTCTTAATTTGCAGAAAGAATGCTCTGCATGTTTAGGCCGAGACCATAAAACTCTCCAAATCGGGTTTTCCTGTACCAAGTGGCGCCTGTTGTTGAACCCAAAATCATACATGTGATTCTTCGCTCTACACTTCCATTCCATTTGCAGTCGAAGGATCCTTTCAACGGAGCATAATCATCCATGCGTAATTGCATGTGGGCTTTGTGCCTATACATTTATATGAATTCTACTTCGCCAAACGCGCCACCAATGTAGCCATTCAAAAGTGTCTAGAAGCGCTCAACCTAAACCTGAAATGTTGATTTTTATTCAAGCGATCAGAAATGGCCTATTAAAATATGACTTCTTTGGCAGTTGAGTAGTGGCACATTCCCTGTAGAGAACCCGACAATTGCAGGAATTAGCGAGTGTAGTCAACGTTGTGAGGCGTAGTTATCCGATAAGTTTTTGGTTCATTCACTGGTAGTTTTCCTCGTAGTGGACCTTACTCTCAGCGTACAACCCCTTTCTGAAAATAAAAAAAAGGTGGCTTTGATATATTTTCGTATAATCTGCAAATAATATATGTATCAATATTTTACATAGGGAAACCCCCTTTATTGCAATATTCGCGTAATTTCTTTTAATAGCGAACTTAGTTCATTGACGCAGGTACATAAAAGCTTAGTAAGTATTAGTAAGTTAAGTTGAATGTAGTTGTTAAGAAATAAGCAGCAAGCCCAAATAACTTAATATTTGACACAGAAGTACAAAAGAATTTAAAATAGATAATAACTGGCATCATCTTGAGTTCTTCAAAAGTCTAATTGAAACATTACTTTACAATAAATGTAAAAAGAGCATAGAACAATTAATTTTTCTGTAAAAAAAAACAAAACCGACTTCAATCCTCATATAAATATTTAAGAACTGCGTTAATTTCGTCATGATCCAAATTAGTATGGAACTACCTTTTTCCTTTGAAAAAAATCGGTTAACTGGGTCCAAAGTTGTGCGGTTGATACCTTCTCTTCTTATTGAAGTGGGTTAAAAAATTGAAAAGGCTTGCAATGCTGGTTAAATTTAGCTATAAAAATCATAAATTACATTTTTTATTTAATTTTCTTTTTTTATGAACAGCAGGAAACTATGAGTTCAATATGTACATTAGAGTGCCTCACCAAAAAAGTTAAAGACCTCCGTCAAAAAAAATTGTATATGTACATTTGTACATTAGGGTGCATCAGTGCATCACCCTCTATAAAAAAGTCGGTAATATTTTCCATAGGAATTATAAAATCTCATATATTTTAAAACTTTTGCCACAATGTTCCAGAAACACATTAAGATTTACATGAGCTCGATCGTTTTCCAAAACCCAAAAAATTATTTAGATTTTCATGATACATTTATATCAATATTTTTAATTATCGACTCCTATTGCAATTTTTGGGGTTTTTGGGGACCTATAGAAATAGCTCATATTAAAAAAAAATTAGTTAAAAAATTTGGTATTGTCATTGGAAATCTCCTTAAGACAACCAGAGTTTTTCGATCAAAAAATATTGTTTTAAAGAATTCTATAACATTTCTATGTGTTTTTTCCCCATTTAAAATACATGGAAAACCTCATGGGTTTTAAGGCAATCCTAAAAATATTTTTTTTTACTTTATTTTTTTTTATTCTTTTTTCCATTTAGAAAATTCCTAACGGATGGGAGCTTAAGATTTTAAATTTTTTCCCCCATATATTTTTGAATTCGCCCTAATAGTCATACATACATATCGTTGATGAAATGTGGAAAGGCCATAACTGACACAATTAATTTTTTTATTGTTTATTAAAAATTATTGATGCAATTCAAGTTAAATACCAATACATAATATAATTTAAAACAATTTTAATTTTTCTATCAATTATGTAGAGTCTCTATCAGTTAGAACCTTTTTGAATGCAAAGTTATGAAATAAATGATTCAGTAAGGGCTTTTTGAATTCATGTAAACCAATATATTTTGTTTCCGTATCAAAGCAAGTTAGCAGTTACTTTGAGTTATGAACTAAAGAAGAAAAAAGAAAGACATAGTATAAATCATGATAAAAACATAGTAAGGTAGAACCGTTCTCTCAATTCGTCGGC
>NW_016157271.1:403447-411588 GCF_001687245.7 Rhagoletis zephyria | reverse complement strand
ATTAAGTTTTCGATATCGTTGCAATAAGAGAGCATTGCATTAGAGAGAGCAACTGGCCAAATCATTAATTTAATTTATTTAATTTTTTTACTTAAAACTTTTCATAACTAACATTTCAAAATTATATTTTTTTCCATATTTTTATAATTTCTTTTTCAATGTTTCTTCAAAACCAACACTGAAAAAATTGGTACATAAGAAATGAGAAGTAAATTAATATTAAGCTGCAAAACGCAAGTTTTGTATTATGATTGTTTTCTTTTCAAATGAAATTTATTGAAGAAACTGAGAAGCATATTATAGATCAAACAGAAAGCAAAAAATACTTAGTTTTGTGGAAAATATGTTCAAAAAGCATGAAAAAAAAATTCCAACATTTTGCTTCATAAGCACTACAAAAATTATCTAAATCAATTTTTTTTTTAAATTTTAATTGTTGCACAGGTCTCTAGCAATAATTTGGCTTTAACAGATTGAACAAATATCAATTAGTCGACGAGTTATAGCCAAAAAACCATATAAACAATATGCTGAAAATCGGCGTTTGACTGCAAAGTTCGAAGGTCGATTAAAAAAAAATTCGAACTAACATAAACAAACGCCGCGATACGGGTCTTCTAATTTAGCCTCTATTTTCACCCCTCACTCTCAGAATCGACCTAACTTTTGTTAACCTGAATTTGTTCCACAGTGTTATCATTCGCAGTCAAATCTTTCATCTGTCCATCTCAGCATGGTTTTATTCCTGGACGCTCGACAGTGTCCAATCTTGCAGTGTTTTCTAGTTATTGCGTTTCAGCTTTCACAGATGGTTGTCAGGTTGATTGCATCTATACTGACATTTCAAAGGCTTTCGACAGAGTGTCGCATAGTGCATTATTGGCTAAGTTACAACGACGACCAGGTTTCTGTTCCACATTTTTGCTTTGGATAAAATCTTGTTTGCGTAACAGAGTCAACTTCGTGGTTATTGATCATGTTAGATCATCTCCTTTTGTAGCAACTTCCGGGGTTCCTCAGGGGAGTATCCTTGGCCCGCTTTTCTTTATAATTTATATAAACGATGTAAGTGTTAGTTTCAGACAATATAGGTATTTTTTATATGCAGATGATTTAAAGATCTTTTTGAAGGTTAAAAATAAATCTGATTCGCGCATGCTTCAATATGAACTCAACTGTTTTAAAGATTGGTGCCACAGGAATAAATTGACACTCAATGCTAATAAATGCTACACTAAACTCAATAATAACTTGATTTCGAGTTATTATGTTTCTGATACGCCGTTAGCTGGGGTTGAAAAACTTCGCGATTTAGGTATTGTTTTTGATGCATCTTTCACGTTTACTGAACATCTCAATTTTGTAATTCCTAAAGCCTTTTCGATGCTAGCCTTTATTAAACGGAATAGCTCGGAGTTTAAGGACCCATATACTCGAAAACTATTGTACAACTCTTTGGTAAGATCTAGACTTGAATATGGCTCTATAATATGGAGTCCCTATTACGAAGTTCATAATAAAAGAATTGAACGCATTCAAAAAACTTTTCTGAAATATTGTCTATCTGATCTGAAATTCGACTTGCCCCTACCTCCCTATGCTTCCAGGTGCAGATTAATTAATTTACACACATTGCAGAGTATAAGAGTAGTATAGGCAATTACTCTTATTTATGATATTGTTAATGGCTACATCGATTGCCCCATACTCTTAGAGTCTTTGAACTTTCATGTGCCACCTAAGAATCTGCGTCGGTATAATATGTTTGCCATTGATAATTTTAAGTCCAATCATTGTATTGATTTTTCCTTAACTCGGCTTTGTTTTAAGAATCTTTTATTTTCCTTGTTGTAAGTTAATTTTTTAAATTCTATTAGACACTTTTGTTTGTATCTAGTCTGTAAGATTCTTGGTAATCATAGACTGAATAAAGAAATACGAAATACGAAATATATGCGTAATGTGTTTGAATTCCGAAATCAAAGGGAGATAACTAGTTTTGTTCAAAAATGAGTTCTGCGCAAGCGGAGGTTTCGTAAGTGTTAAGGCGGACCTCCATAGCATGCGTATCCGTATGCGTGCGTTTGACATTTACGCTTAGAAATCAAAATTCATACAATTTTATTACATTTTCATGCGTTGCTATGTAGGTGCTGCCATACAAATTTGTATATTCAATTTTTCTGTCAAACGCACGCATACGTATACGCATGCTATGGAGATCCGCCTTTATACAACTGTCAAATTATTTCAGTCGCGTTTCCAAATAAATTTGGAAAAAACCATTTCACACTGGGGGGGTTATTTTCCCCATTTTATACAAATTTAAGGATAGTTATAAAATCACACTTTAATGGAATTGAATTTCACTTTGCACAAAAGAAATTCGAGAAATTGTTTATTTTATCATGTTTAATCCAAAAAAATTCAGTTTTAACTGTTTTTGTTCCAGCCTTGAAGTCATTATGATTGAAATGGCTGCTAAAAATTCGAATTCGAGTCGAGGCCGCATGCATCCATCCATTTCTTGCAGACGCTTTTATCTTTTGAAATACTGTGGTTTAATGCAAAATCCCAATAAGCAATTTAGAAAAAATTACACATTCTTATTAATTCACTTTTAATAAATATATGCTTGAAATACAATACCGGCGAACGGCAAACTTCGCCGAATTGGGCGATGATGTCGTTCACCGTACNTTTAATAAATATATGCTTGAAATACAATACCGGCGAACGGCAAACTTCGCCGAATTGGGCGATGATGTCGTTCACCGTACTCGCCCAGCTAATTAGCTTACTTAAACAAAATTAGAGTGGTAGCAAAAACAGCTGATACCATTTGGTCGCCTTTATAATTTCGGTGCCTTTATAATTTCGGTGACCATATTTAAAAAAAACTAAACCATATTTAGAAATTTATAATTTCGGTGATCATATTTAGAAAAAACTAAACCATATTTAGAAATGAGGAAATGATAACAAATTTAAATATGAAACAAAGAGAAATTATTATAAATTATTTAATTTCAAATTAGTTTCAACGAATCCACAACTATATTAAAAAAAAAAACCAAAATAATTCGCGTTAATGTTGTTTTCTTCTAAAACTTTGAAACCAAAAAAGAAATACGGCCACCTTTGGTAAAGGGTGAACACACCAAAACTGCGACACTTTGGGAAGCTTATAACTTACCCAAAACGAATTCAATATTTTGAAATTCAAATACCATAAGCTGACCACATGACCTTAGTTGCACGTAGAAGAAATTTCATTTGAATTTGATTCCTAGTTGAGTTAAAAATGGCAACCGAGTTAGAAACGAGACAAACCATTTTGCACGAGTTTATAAATGATCCGGCCTTAAGTACACGTAAAATTGCTAAAAAATTAAAGATTGCACTATTCGACAGTTTGCAGGGTTTTAATCGGTACAAATAAGGCCTGGCAGTTACGAGAAAACCAGGGAGCGGGGGTTAGCATGGTCAAAGTGATAAAAACAGTGCTCGGAAGGTCCTCAGTGCGTTTTCGCGAAATCCGAAGATTTTGTCGCGTTATGTTGCAAAATCCGTACGCAGATCGCAGTTTTTCGTACAAAAGGTAAAGCGGAAAGCTTCATTGAGATGTTCTACAGCTCAAACAGCGCCAGACCGAGGCGCAAAGTAGAATGTTACAGCGAAATCCCGCATTCGGAAGTTGTATGAATTCTAAATTAAAAAATACAACTGCATTGTTATGGACTGCGAAACCTACTGCTATAAAAATTCAAAATATATTGCAGGTCAAGATTTTTATACTGGTGCAAGTCGTCAAGATGCCCCTGAAAGTTGTAAGCTGAAAATGAAGTCCAAATTTCCAAAAAACCACATGGTTTGGCAAGCTATTTGATCCTGTGGCCGTAAGAGCAGCCCTTTTTTCCCATCCGGGACAATGAATGATCAAGTTTATCGGGATGAGTGCCTCAAAAGGCGTCTTCTGTCATTTATCAACAGATAAGGAGTAGGCCACTGTTCTAGGCGGACGTGGGAACCTGCCACTATGCCAAGGACACATTGCCGTGGTATAATGCAAATAACATCAATTTTGTACCTCACGACTGCAATCCACCCAATAGCCCAGAGCCACGTCCTATTGGGGAATATTGGTCAATTGTCAAAGGAATCTTGCAGAAAACAGGTGAAACAGTGAAAAATATTGAAGAGTGCAAAACAAAGTAGTTGTGCGCATCGCGTAAAGTCGATGATGCAGTCGTGCAGAACATGATGGCGCGTGTGCGATGAAAATACCGATCACTTGCATATGGAGCAAATAATAACTAATATTTTAACATTTTAATAACATCTAAACTTCCAAGTTATATAATACAAAAAAAAATAATTTCAAAGCCTGCTAGTTTGTTTCTGGTAGTAATTTCTAAGTGTCGCAGTTTTGGTGTGTTCACCCTTTACGTACAGCTGTCATCGCCAGCAGGACGATAGAAATAAATCTATCTCCACGAAACGCCGCTGAGCGAACTTCGAATTTCGCTTTGGCTGTGTTCAATTTCATATGATTGCAGGTGTTCTAATTTTGACAGCATGGATTTCGCTGTGGTGAGTTCGCCATTCGCGGGCATTGTATTTCAGCTAATATATGTTCTTACGAATGCAAGGTTATATTCAGCGTTGCCACTAACAATTTTTTCCCCCTACCAACTTTCTTCCCAAATCCGACAAAAATCGTTTACAACCTACCAAATAAATTTCAATTACAAAAAAACATTCTGAAAGCATACAATTCATTTATTTAATACTATGTCTCCATTGTGAGATTTAATGAAGATTTAACCCTCTGACGAGATTTGAAGTTAAATCTTTTGAGATTTACCATATAAAATTAAATCTCAAATCTTCGTCAAATCTTCAATAATATTGATCAATAAGTACAATTTGTTGGATGTGGCAACCACAAATTCACATGCCATAAGTCAAATGACATTTGTGTTTTCAATATACAGTTGAGGACATTGAAATCTAGCCCATCATAAAAACATTAATTTTCGTATTTTTAAGGATTTTTATATTTTTGTTAGTTTGGGAGGAAAATTAGTAATACATATTCACATAACTTTGGTTGTAATAAATTAAGAAAATATTATTTTAAAAACTAAAAATTTAGAAGAAATGTTTTATAGTAATATCATGCAGAGTCTTCTCCGCTTTCTATAAGTCATTTACGCGCTGCGACAAAAAATTTATAAATTTCGGTAATGGTTCTGCTTCGATAACATTGCACCGAACATCCTCTAGAACTCAGTTCGTATTCATGATATGCCAAAGGCCCACGATTGGATTTTCGGTTCCCTCCTATGAATAAGAGAGTTCTACAAAAATTTTTCTTTCCGCAAATGTTTTTTACCGTTTTGGTAATTTTTCTTAAATTCGGGAAAATGATTCGGAATATGGTACCATTCTTTACACATTCCAAACTATATATTATACATACATATTTACCACGAATAAGAAGCCAATAATATTCAGAATTCATATAATAAAATTCCGCTTGGTACCTTCCTTTTATCTGTCTGTATATCAATGTCCGCAACTGTATTTATAAAATCATACATAAGCAAACGTCAAATATTTTAAAATGTGAACGTCAAACATATTTCGTTGTGGTAATGGAGACGGTTGTGATTTAGCAACTGGATTTATTAAATCTTAATGGATAAATCTCTCAATGGAGACATAGTATAAGATTAAATGTTTCGAATACGAAACATTTACATACATGCATATATGTATAATGCATGGAAATCTGTTTTTGCATATTTTGCATATTTTAGTCATAAATGCATATTTTTGCGTGTTGGTATTTTATGTTTCTGGGCAACTCTGTAAATCATAAGAAGGCAATTTTTAGTAATAATTTTATTCCAGAGAAAATTTTGGAGAAAAATCAAGAATTTAAAAAAATAAAGGAAATTGTTTTTTACAAAATGAATATACTCCAAGCTAACTGGTCGCTTTTAAGCATGCTCCCATTACTTCTGTGGATGTAGAACGTTAGAGCTTTTTACGACCGAACCAGGAAAATTTTCTTTTTGAGAATATGAAAAAATATTTCATTGTGGGCGCTAATGAGTAGCTAACGAAAGATTGAGCTAAATTATGTGATATGGTATTTTAAGACTGAATTTTTCTACATATACTGCATTTTTTTTATTAAAAACGCATTTTTTTGATTTTTCATGAATATTTTTAATTTTTGTTGCATATTTAAGCACATATTTCTTATTTTTTAGTTCATGAAAATCCGTGCCCTATATATGTACTTTGTATATTTTAAAACAAACAAGAAATAAATAAATGCAGATACAGTCTTAGGCACAGAGATGAGATCATTCAACATTTCTTGGTTGTATGAATTATATACATATGTACATGTTATGTACCAATAAGTTTAATTTCTTAAAAGTAAATTTAAATAATTTAAGTACGCATGCAAATCTTTAGCAGCTGACCACATATAGTGCGGGTCATTTTTGTTTACAAGTTCCTTGCATANTTTAGCAGCTGACCACATATAGTGCGGGTCATTTTTGTTTACAAGTTCCTCATCATCATCATCCNCATATAGTGCGGGTCATTTTTGTTTACAAGTTCCTTGCATAACATCATGCTATTGATACTTAAGTTTATTTCTTAGTTCAGTTTTTATCAAAGAAAGCGTTGAAAATTCGCGAGATGCATGAAGCTATTTTCATTCATTCCATTTTTAATAGAATAAACTTTTTCCCAAAACATATCAATATCCAGATCGCTGGAAATATCAAGCTCACTTAGCCTCAGTAAATTCCACTGCGTGGTTATTATATCAGGATCGCAATCTATGAGATGGGGAAACTTAACAAAAGAGGTAAAACTGGTAAATCTTCTTTAGAAACTACCTTAGCTGGTGTCATTATTTGTACAAGTTTTATATCTTCACGCTTGAAATCAAATCTTAAATTTATTTGGTTCGAAAACTCTATGTAAAACTTAAATATATTGGTTTTAACTTCAAGGATTCCAGAACATCTCAACTTTCGTTCCAACAAAAATGTCAAGTATTTTAACATGATTATTTTCATTTTTAAAATCAACATTAATATGTTACTGATCGTTTCTTTTTTAATAAGGTTACTCAAAATTAAGAGATAAAGAATGTACACGAAAAAAACTGGTCACAGTTAAAACGTTCTAAAACATAAATATATTAATGGAATTCAACGATATTTACATATATTGTTGCTTTTCAAAATGCTGTGTATTTTGTCTATGTTGGCTTCGTGAAATGTTTGGTCGCTTATCGTCAGTATTTTGTGTATAAGATTTTTCGCGGTGTTGATTTTATATTTTCTTGGTTGGGAGGAGAGATAATTGATCAGGCGTCCCGACGACGTTGGTTTCGAGTACCAGTTTAGAACAATATTGTTGTTGTGTTTGTGTATACGGACATCAAGGAAAGGTATGCTCGCGTTTTCTTCCATTTCCATGGTAAACTGAAGTTTTGGATGTGATCTGCATACCTGGCAGAAGGAATGTGTTGCAAAACCAAATGCTATTTTTTATTTCTATCGTATATTTTCCCCATAATTAACAATCTTAACAAAGAGTTCCAAGCTGAAAGCTCTCGTTTGCCATACTAATGTGCACGAAAAAAACTGGTCGCACATAACCAAGCATAGCTCGGTTAATCATAACATTAAAATAAAAATCGGTAGACACTTAAAAAGCTGGAAGCATTTTCCACCTTACTGCATCATTTCTTTTTAGTAACAAAAATCAGTGTAGAAACGAGGACCAAGAAAGAAATCGATCGCGAGTTAATATTGCGCAAAAAGCTGGAAAATCCCAGCATGTTCCATAACGACATCGCAAAAAAGCTAAAATTTCCAAAGTCTACCGTTACTTATGTGCTTAAAAAATACAATGAATGTTTATCTTTAAAAAGGAACCCTGGTAGTGGCAGAAAAAAAGGATTTGCTTGCGAAATTAAGGCAAAGGAAGTGTTATCTGCTTTTAAGAAAAATCCTGGACTTTCGGTAAGAGATGTCGGCAAAAAATTAAACATGTCGTCTTCGTATATACAAAAAGTATGCAAAACAGCAGGACTACGT
>NW_016157271.1:398752-403422 GCF_001687245.7 Rhagoletis zephyria | reverse complement strand
TTATCCCAATCACCTGATACGCGAACTAATAAAACAAGAAACAATGCGAATAGGAAATCAGCAAAATAAAACGCCGACCACAGCAACAGCAAATACACCAAAAAAGTACTACAGCGTCACTTACATCCCCAAGCTAAGCGAAAACTTTGATCACAGCACATTAAAGGAACAAAACATAACTCTCGCCTACAAAACAAATAACACGTTAGCTAGAATCTACACAAGAACAAAAAGCCCACTAGACATACAGCAACAAAACAACGTTGTTTATGAAATAAAATGTAAGGGCAAAGAGAACGAAAACTGTGGTAAAGTGTACATAGGGACAACAAAACGCACATTAGGTGTTCGCATAGCCGAACATCAAACAGATATAAGGAAACAAAAACACAGCACAGCCCTATCACAGCACATATTAAACAGCGGCCACACAGCTGATTTCACTAACACTAGGATTATTGACAAGGAAAAGAGGGAAATGACGAGATACACTTTGGAAAGCTTAAGAATATATATTAAAAAAGGGAGAATACGATCAACAAAAAAGAAGATACGGACAACATCGCGGCCGCCTACATGTTATGCATATCAAAATAAACAATTTAGTAATAACAAGACTACCATAAAGAGTGGTACTGATTATGTGTATATGTATTAATATTAAGTTTAAAGTAAATGTTTAATATTATTGTGAGTATATGTTCTTTGTATTAGTCCATAATTGTTGTCTTTGCTTTTACAAACACATGTATGCCAACTTTTATTATTCATTTGAACATCTTTTGTTTTTTCGTTGTATTTCTTTGTTGGATTTAATAAACATAGTGGCCCCTGATGATGCTGGAAATTTCAGCGAAACGTTGGGCAACGAAGGTGGAATAAGTGTTTTATTTGCTCCATTAAATAATAGATCACACCAGCCTACAAGTGTACCAAAAATACACATACCGTTTACTTCGTAAAAGCAGGAAATAAAATAAAGTTTCAAACTATTCCATTGCTCAACTATTCTTAAAACAACGCTTTCTAGTGAAAGCCATCGTGTTTGAGATATGCCCAAGATTTTGCGGGGTTTTACCGAACAGTAGTCCTGCAATTCCTTCAGTTCATGTATCCTCTTTGGACTGTGTGAAAAGAAACTATATATGTTGCGGACAGTGTCTCAATGCTCTTCGGCAATTTTTTACAAGCGCAGCTTGAGCAAGGTGAAGTGAGTGGCATGTGCACTTTATATAACTAAATCGGTTTCTGCACTCAATAATGTAGGTATCTTATTTTTAAAGGCAGGATTGGCAAATGTTTAGAATATATTCTTTTATAATTAAGAATTTAAAAACTTAATTCAACGATCCGACCAAAATCTTACTTTGCCGACCAACCTACCAAATGAAAAGGAAGCGACCAAATTTGGTCGGAAAAGACCAATAGTGGCAACACTGGTCATATTTTTAAATTTGTCCTTGTTTTGTCCACAGAAAAAACATGGATACGAAATTTTTAAAATTTAATTTATGCACATAAAATTGAAATTTCGTTTTTAAAGCTAAAAATTTAACCACCGCCACTGAGATTTGTTTCAATTTATGTGTAATTTTTGAAATATACTTGCTCGGTTGTCTTCGTCTTTTCGCTATATATCTCTACTGTAATGTTTTCAGCTTGCACTTACAGGTACTAGCAATATATAAGTATTATTTATGCATATGATTTTTACGCATGATTCAATAATGGAAGGTTTTGTAAGAAAAACTTTCTTTCGCTCTAATTTTATCAATGACACTCCCACCTTACTCCTAAAAACAAAAACAGTGATATTTCTTTTCCAAAATTTCTTTGCATGTTTTAGGAACATTTTTAAATTTTTAATGGTGAAATTTTTAAATTTTTAGTGGTCATGGTACAATAATTACAGGTATTATCTTCCAAGATAGTTTTGCTTCACATCGAAATTCGTGCTCCCTTATTTTCATTTTGACGCAGTTCAATGTTGACTTTGGCTTTGCTTTTAGTTTTCGCTAAATTTAAATTTTGTAACTTTTGAAATGAAATGAAGTGAGCCATACAAATTTTGAGTTTATTTACTAAGCAAATGTTTTTTTTTGGCTTTTGCAAATTAAATAAGTCCTGCAATAAGCTTTGTTTAAAAAAAATACGTGAACATATATGGTATATGGGGTATAGAAATATCCCTTTTCCCTAGCAGTTTAGTGTGGGTAACAATGTTGTTTTTCAAATAAAGCAGATCGGAATATGTGCTCTCTGGGAAGACAATACCTGTAATTATTGTACCTTGTTTAGTAGTGAAACTATCACGTTTTAAATTTGAAGAAATGTTTGTTCTTCATTCGCTGGCGACAACAAGAGAAAATGGGTGAGAATTGTTGTCCTACAGAAATTCAATGTAGGGTAAAGAGACGAGATCCTCTTAAATGTCGAAATGTATTTGTCGACATTCGTGGATACCTATTGATTCTGCAAAGTCGCTGTAAAGTAAAGCGTGCAATGGTTCTGGTAAATGAGTCAACGAAGGTATTTAGGCATTGACCTACACAACACAATCCTGGTGTCTTCGAATGAGACTTTCAAGTAATATAATATTGGCGAACCGTATCCATATGATCGGTTTAGTCACGGGCGCGATTTGGTGCCTTTTTTCTCAAAAATTATTAAATTTTTCCACAAACAAATAATTGGGTTGTTCACACTTGCCTGGTTATCAGGTTATCTGGTTAAAAATTATTATTCTGTAGTGTATGTTATTGTTGTAAACTGAATAAAAAATATAACCACATAACCAGATAACCTGATAACGAGGCAAGTGTGAACAACCCAAATGTCTTCATATCCATCAACTGTAAATGGTACCGCAAAGAATTTACAAGACAAAAAAAAACAGCAGAAAAACAACTCAAACCGGACCATCCATTCTCAAGTTATACGCGGTCTGACGTACGTAACTTTGGTATATATGTACATACAAATATTTTTTTTTTTAATAACAACCAGAGGTTATATTCAATGTAAATAAGCCGGTTTCAATTTAATAACTAAAGCAAATACTACCATGCACTATTATGAACAACTTTTTGTGGAACTTCGCTACTTTTTTAAAGGTGATTGAATTCTTCCCACTTTCCTCCTGTTTCCTGTAGGTGGGAGTGTCAAATTTTAGAAAAAAGCTACTTACAAAACCTTTAATAATTAAACATAAAACATAAAATTGACAAGGTAAAACCATTGAGAGGCAGTTTGACGTTTGCCAGCAATGTAATCTAAAAATTCAAAACTCAAACTCACACACACATTCCCATTTCGATCTCAAACAACAACAATTGCGAACAATTTTATTTTTTTATTCTCAATTTTATATGATTTTAAAATGCTGGCAAATGTCATAAAACATCATGGCCGAAGAATTGAGAGAATGACTTTACCTTGCAATGTTTTTATCATGTACAAAATTGTTTGTATAAATTTTTAAATTTCAAAAATTTTACTTTGTGAAGTTCAAAGGCATCTACAAAAAATTAAAAAGCTCTACAAAAAAATGTATGCGTATAGCAATGTACATTAAAACCAGGTAGAAGTCAACTTGACGTCAAACCTTTAAAAGTCAAAGTTTTCGGGAGAGTAACAATAAGAATGACCGTGTGTAAGGAAAATTAAAAAATTACATTTCACTGATTGACGTTTTTAAGTAAATTTGAAGTTTATTCTTATTTATCAATTTTGTTTAATGTAAATTGGTTTATCGTTTATTAAGCTATAACAACTTGATTTTCGAGGCACGTAATAAAAGCGGCATTACTGCCTTACTGATGAAAATTTGCAACACTGTTGCAACTGGCCAACTGATAATACGTTGCTAGAAATTCACACAGAACGTGATACTTTAATAATTCGCGCAACACTGCGGTTGTGATTGCAGCTCGAACAAGCCCAGGGTCTTTCGGGTAGCGCTACGCCACAGCTGCTTTACCTACGTTCCTTCCGCGAAAGACATTGAGGGACGTTTAAAAAAATTACTGGTATGTGCATAAAAAATAGCGCTTCAGGTGTTGCATTTTTACTGTATGTACATATGCTCCAGATAATTGGGTGGTTCACAAGGTGTCGTATTGTCGTATGTTGTAAAGTTTTTAACGGCTAAATAAATGTTTAGAGGACTTGAAATCACCACCAACTATTTTTTAACGGTGTGAAATTTCATAATAAAACTTTTATGTTAGCTTGCGAATTCCTTTAATATAGTTTTAGCCGTTTAAAGTTTATGACATACAACAGTACGACAGTATACAACACCTTGTGAACTCCCTAAATATGTTTTAACTATTACACATTAGCATATACCGCACAATTACATATACATAAAAGTAAACTTCGCAGCACTGCAAAAATTCAGATTTTAACTGAAACTTGCTATTAACAAACATTCAAAAAAAAAAAACGACATGACATACCAAGTGTAATGAAATATCTATACATAGTATAAAGGAAAGTCGAGATTCTTTGTACGCGGTAATCTCGAAAACTACTGAAAGGATTTTGACGAGATTTTCTCTACTATACTCTGAATCGACAGGAGAGGGATCTTTTTTAACCGACTTCCAAAAACGGAGGAGGCTATCAGTGCGTCGGAATCTTTTTTTTTTTTTTTTTTTTTTTTTTTT